>NC_056731.1:1068155992-1068328492 GCF_019279795.1 Protopterus annectens | reverse complement strand
AACGCATGACATGTGTCCCGACATGGGGAGAGTGGGAAGTGTGTAGTGGTGTGTTTATACCCCACCTGCGCCCACAGTAAAGATGAGTGCTGTGGATGAGTGGCAGGTAGGGGAACTATGGGTATGCAATTATGGGCTTAGGCGTGCAGGTGTTCGCTGGCAGAGCCGTATTAGGACCGTGCCGTGGATGTAAGTACTATTCCGATGTGGGCATAGCAGATGCCCATACCTCCCAAACCCTAACAGCACATCCACTGCATAGTCTGTAAACCTTTGGGGGAACACATAGGGACCACACCATAGAACTGTCCCCGATTACCAGACACGTCCGTGATTGCGACTCAGAATCTAACTCTGTCCCACCTAAACCCTCCTAGAACTAGTGATATTAGGAGGAAAGGTGGTGGAATACACGTAATGAATAATGATAATATGTAAGATTCATAAACAGCATGTACCTCAGACAATGTGTATGACTACATATGTTCTGGGTCTGTCAATGTGTCAGGTTAATAGCACCAAACCTCTAAATGTGTCCCTGATGTTGTTATGCAGTGTCCCTGATTCAGTGTTCATTCTTCCCCATTCATCTGAGAGGTCTGATAGTGACAGAAAGTGCATATTCTGCCAACTACCTTAGAAAGATGATAGAATAATAGGGTTGGGGTTACCACCTGTCCACCTTTGTGAGGGACACTCCCCTTTGGGCAGTTGTGTCCTGCAAAATAATTGTAATTATGGCAAATGTCCTGTGATTTAGGACAAAGATATCCTATATTGACTGTAGTAGTTGCATAAAACAATTATTTTATATCTGAAACAACTAAAGGTTATACAAAACAGTATAAACAACTATAATGCTACAAGAATAACCTTTTCTTTAGGCAAAACAGTGAAGTACCCTCCTTTGAACTGGCTTTGGGTATGTTTTGCCCAGCAAAATCTGACACCACTACATAAAGGTCCTATAGGGTTGCCACATTTTCAAATGCCCAAAGTGGGACATGTTCTGTAGAAATGTAAGATTTTCCAGGACAAAACATACCTACAGCCGTGCATAGTACAGAATTTTAATTATTTGCACAAATAAAATCTTATTCTAGCAACATTTGAATTGCTTATGCTACTTCACATAACATTTAGAAGTTTCATATATAAAATAACTGTTTTATACCACTATTAAAGAAACTTAGGGTATAATTCTGTCCTGCAGTCTCAGGACATTTGCTAAGTCTTGATTACTTTCACAGGACACAACTGCCTAAAGAGGGACTGTCCCTCACAAAGTGGGACAGGTGTTAACCCTACTGTCCAACCTTGGCCAATTGAAAAGGTGGCAAACCTATAATAGGTATGCGGTAGCATGACTCGGCCGACGGATGTGGCTCCTGAAGCCCAATTACTTGTCTGTATTGAAAAGTCTCAGTTCCCATGCATCAGCCAGACAGGAGCAGATTGTAAGAGGAACAAACAATATGATTAATTCACTGGACAGACCACTGATTCTGTAAAATCAAATGCCATGCCATTGCCTAATGGGCAGCCATTCCCGATACTGTAGTCATGTAGTTTGATGTAATAGGCATCACAGGGTAATAGTGTGGTCCTCACTCCCACCCAGGGGTATGAGTGTCAGATGCAAGCACTAATGTCGGTGCATTTGCAAGTGCGGGAGCGAGTGGGTGTAAGCCTGTTTGGCTACCAGTATGCGAGTATGGCACTGGTAAAGCAGTGTAGAGGCTAACCGAGTGTAAGAAGCTGTAACCAGAGGTCAGCAGTGAGTAACACCGTGCAAACCCACGCACATACGCTCCCAACTGCTTTAATGTGCCTTACTCCCTCTATAACCAATGACCTTGTTCAGCCCTGCAATCAAATAAATGTCCTCTGCAAGGCTCGGAACCAGGACCCTGCACACACAGCTAATGTGAATTACCAATACGCTATGTCAGATATACTGACAATGGACAGTACCACAAACATATCATACAGTGCAGTCATTCAACAGTATAGGAATGTATCCCATCATGTAGATGTATATGTGAGTGTTCATGTCCAGCATATAGGAACATATATATATATATATAGAGAGATATATCAGGAACATGCCATGCGGCAACAAAGCATTACAAACGAATGAAACGGAAAACACCAGCAATGCACATATTATGTAGTGGTGATGTGCTATGTAATCTCAAGACATGTGTCATTCATACATGCAAATAGTTGTACATTGGCTGTATAAATCACTCTGTGCATGTAATGTACATTAACACAACAGTACCTGTCCAATCAATATGTGTGAACAGTACTCTTGCAAGGTGCTGTGTGCTAAATCATCATCATGATAAAGGTACATGGGGTAACCATACAGGGACTGGTAGTGTTGTGTGTACAATGGGGTCATCTTCATCAGGTGTACCTGGACAATTTAGGAGTGATGTGCATACCAGGATCGTGCGCCTGAGGGACAGGGGTGAGGATAACAGGAGTATGTTGTGATGCATATTACAAGGGTTACGTGTCCAGTGGGCACATATGTGAAATGGACAGCTATGTATAGGGCAGGTGTAGCCCTATGAGCTGATTGGCCTTATGTTTCTGTAGGTGAGGGTCGGGTGTAGGGGAAGGAGTGTAGGTATGGCCGTGGAGTATCAGTAGGGTAGGATCACAGACAAGACAGCATACAGGGTTGGTATATGACACATGTGGGGGGATACACCCCAGACAGGCATGGGTGTTCGGTATTCACAAGACCATGGGAACAGTGGGACGGAGGTCCTCAGCCATGGGCAGCTGCTAATGCACTTAAACAGCTGCAAAGGAGGCAGTGCCGGGGGCTGTCCAGGAGGGGCAGCATCACCCTGTAAATGTGGCACTCCACACTTGAGCTTGCTTATCTGTCTTCAGAATCCCTTAGTGAGCCCCCAACGCAACATGTCCAGGACCGCACGACAGCAGACATGTACCTGTCTGGTCCTGCTCCCAGGGGGGACATGCTCCATCCTCAGTGGTGGTACCACCTGAAGGTTGTGCAGAGCCAACAGAGGCTGATTTCCAAGGTTGGGCCCCAGATGTGCAAGTGCCCGGTGCCATGGTCAGCTGAAGTGGGACAGGAGGTTCTGCTGGGACCTCCCAACCCATTCAGCCTATGGTGTTGCAGTTTAATCCCACATAAGGCTTAGGGGTAGACACCAGCATAAAGGATTAGCTACAACAGTATGCATAGATGTCACCATCAACCCAACACAACAGATGGTATACATTTGCAGAGGGAGCGCAACACATGCATATATACTGCATGCCATCTGTACAATGTGTAGTAGACATGTGACTGCAGCTATGAACAGATGCCCGTTATTGGCTTGCCACTGGGAACCCCAGACAGTGTCTGTCATACCACGGATTCATGTGTCACATGTCTAGTCAGGGATGCAATGGCAGTAACACATCCCTATCATCATGTACTGTCTGCAATATTCGCACTATGCTTCTGCTGTGCACAGATGTGTGTTCAGTGTGTAACATAGGAAACAAATGGTTGCACACACTGACCAGTTCACAGATGGCTCCTACAGATGGGGGTCCCTCACAAACAGAGTACTGTCATGTCTATATTAAAACATGCAGAATAGTCATTACCACACACATGTTAAACAGGCAGCAGTCTCAATGCAGCATAGCTACACTTACATGCTGTAGTCATCTGTGGCACATCACCCTCCTGTCTTTAGGCTATTTCCCACTGTTAATACTGTTTGAGGTACATCCAGATATCATCTGTGATGCCATGTCAGAACACCACATCCAGGTACCACTCACAGCGACTGTCATGGCCAAATACCAATATGTTTTCCCTAGATAGTGTACTGTGTTTATTATGCAAATTGCTATGGGAACACCATCACAGCTGTTCCACCTGCAATCAGCTAGAGGAGGATGGCAATAGGTGCAGAGGCCATCACCTGACCATGTCCATCACTTACAATACACATGCTGCTGCTGAGCAGGTGTACTCCTTCACATCCACCACAGAGTGTGTGGGTGGGACAGGCAAAGTACACCAGGGAAGAGCTTGGAGACATAAACCTAAGCATCGTCTGCCACATGCCTAACAGTACAGGGGTCAAACCCCTGAATGACTACTCATTACTATTACATGTGCATGATGTTACTACATGTGCCACAAAGGCGACATGTTGCTGTGCTGTAAGAACATATATGTGTGTAGGTGAGTGACATCTGCAACAGAGATATAGTAGACATACATTAGGTGTGGCACACATGGCTGTCCACGTAAAAGGATGCCATTGTCACCACAACCACACTCTCTAATGGACACACATTGACACTCTTTGCCAGGGCCACAAATACACAACCTAACTACTTAGTTTGCCACAGTGCAGTAATGCACAGGACTACATGCACCACAGGGGATATCTGGAGGTTCTATGGGCTAGGGCATGTAAAAGTGTTTGACATCTGTTGGTATGCCAAAGAGAGTTATACTGGGAGTGACTGTGGTTGGGAGCATCAAAACCCACACGCTGACACAAGGTGCCAGTACTGGCATGCATGTATGCATTGCTTCATGGTTGGCTGTGCAAAATGGCTGTACAAGGCTGGGTAAGGGGAAATCCTTGGCATTGTGTCACCCGACAATGGTGTGCAGTGCAGGGGTGTAGTGTCTGCAATGTCCCACACAGATGAGTACTGCATAATCCGCCCTGACATCCTGGTTACCAATGTGTATGGCCATAGCTTTGCAATGCATGCCATGTCTGTGTTTGATAGTCCTTCACATGGACATTGCCTGGGATGTGCATGTCCCACAATACTGTACGGTGACATGTAGAAGGTGTACCGGGTTTGTCAGGCACATGTTGTGTACACAGCATGTTATCCCCTGATATGCCAATACTGGCCTGGTGTGGCAAAACCTGCTTATAGTGAGCAGGTCGACCCTGCACCTGCATTGATAGTATGATACAGGTATTCCGTGGTGTCAGTGGCATGGGTCCATACAGGGCACATGAGTACAGCATTGTATGGCTTCTGTGGATCACATTTGATGGCACCACATATGTTGCAGGCAACCAGTGTGGAACATAGTGAAGGCACAATGTCCGCATGTATGTGCCCATTGTACTGCTGTACAAGGTACCATGTCCTCTGCAGGCTACTGCATTCACACCATGCCTACTATCTGTCATCAATGTGCATGGTACTAGCAACATAGTGGGATATCCTAGGCAAGCTTGGTTGTGCATGGCACATGGATGCGGGACATATACCGGGTACTAGTAGGGTTGCATACTTTGTTCACCAGGCCTTTTGCCAGATGTAGGGGTATGGCTTGACAACATGGTCCCATGGCTGACTGACAGCTGTACTCCTCGTGAGGTGACCAATGTGTCATAAGATGGACACCATATAGGAAAACTACAAAATCCGCTCCCCAACATGTCCAAAGGTAAGACACTCACAGCCACCTCTACACAGGCTCTGACAGACAAACACCCAATTGCCATGTCCTGTATACAGTCCCCTACCTACCATATCATACTGCAGCAATATGCTTTTAGGGCACATACTACGGCGAATACTGGGTTTGCTGCACGCCTACAGGTGTATACCTAGGTGGGTGACAGCAGGAATGACAAAGGTGGTCATGTGATTTGTACAGAGAGTGCATACTCTACAAACCACTGTACTTATCTCACGCAGGCAGACACAGACACACACACACACACACACACACACACACACACACACACACACACACTCACACACACACACACACACACACACACACACACACACACACACACACACACACACACACACACACACACACATGGCAAGTCTGGAATTAGAACACCGACCTAACTACTTTATTACACTACTGCATTATGCAGTTACAGAATGCGTTACCGAGACTCCTGGGACACAGCACTCCCAGAGGTGTATTTGTAGGTGGGTTACATCGTCAGCCCTACCAAATGTGGGTATAAGAAATGTATGGAGTGTGATTGGGGCAAACACACACTTGGCAAGTCTGGGATTAGACCACCAACCTAACTACTTTATTACACTACAGCATTACGCAGTCACAGAACATGCTACTGAGATTACTGGGACATAGCACTCCCAGAGGTGTATTTGTAGATGGGTGACATCATCAGCCTTGCCAAAGGTGGGCATAGGAATTGTATGGAGTGCGAGCAGTCTAAAAGCATTTTTCAGTCTTCAGGCAGACAGTGACAAACACACACACACTTGGCAAGTCTGGGATTAGAACACCGACCTAACTACTTAATTACACTACAGCATTACTCAGTTACAGAATGCACTATCGAGATTACTGGGACACAGCACTCTCAGAGGTGTATCTGTAGGTGGGTGACATCATCAGCCCTGCCATTGGTGGGTATAAGAATTGTATGGAGTGTGAGCAGTCTAAAAGCATTATTCAGTCCTCAGGCAGACAGGGACAAACACACACTTGGCAAGTCTGGGATTAGAACACAGACATAACTACTTTATTGCACTACAGCATTAAGCAGTTACAGAATGTGCTACCAAGATTACTGGGACATAGAGCTCCCACAGGTGTATTTGCAGATGGGTGACATCATCAGCCTTGCCAAAGGTGGGTATAGGAATTGTATGGAGTGTGAGCAGTCTAAAAGCATTTTTCAGTCCTCAGGCAGATGGGGACGAAGACACACACACACACACACACACACACACACACACACACACACACACACATGGAAAATCTGGGATTAGCACACTGACCTAACTACTTTATTACACTACAGCATTATGCAGTTACAGAATGCGCTACCAAGATTACTGGGACACAGCACTCCCAGAGGTGTATTTGTAGATGGGTGACATCATCAGCCTTGCCAAAGGTGGGTATAGGAATTGTATGGAGTGTGAGCAGTCTAAAAGCATGTCTCAGGCAGACGGGGACAAACACACACACACACACACACACACACACACACACACACACACACACACACACACACACACACACACACACACACACTGCTAATCTGGGATTAGAACACCGACCTAACTACTTTATCACACTACAGCATTAAGCAGTTATAGAACTTGCTACTGATATTACTGGGACACAGCACCCCCAGAGGTGTATTTGTAGATGGGTGACATTATCAGCCTTTCCAAAGGTGGGTATACGAATTGTATGGTGTGTGAGCAGTCTAAAGGCATTTTCCAGCACACACACACACACACACACACACACAAACACACACACACACACACACACACACACACACACACACACACACACACACACACACACACACACACACACACACACCAGTGGTAGGAACGGAACACCTGCCTATCTACAGATCACTATTACAATACTACATAGTTATGAGTCGCACCACACAGACTACACATTTCAAGGCTGTCATTATGACCTTCTAGGAATCTAGGAATGCGGACATCAACAGGGATGCTGGCAGTTAAGATGTACATACCTGTGAAACTGTGTGTTTAAAGTAGGAATCCATCCTGACATGGAGTATGCCCATCTGTGGAATGGATGACTACTATCACTATACTGGGTTACAATGGCCATGCCCATACACAGAGGCACATAACCGACACAAGGTGTCACTGGGCATGCTCACAAACGTAGTACCACAGGTCTGTTTGGAATGCACTATGTGTCCATCTACACAAGGTTATACTGGGCATGCTCATGCACTTAGTAGCACAGTACTGTCTGGGATGCAATCTGATTCTAAACACGGAAGGCCACAGTGGCCATGCTATTACAGGTATACATAAAGAACACACTGTAATGGGCTATGGTGTTAGTAGTTGTCATTGTTAGCAGGAACGCTGCTCTATATATATCTGACCGGTCTTTTACACAATGTCTGCTGCTGTCCATCACCTTAGATGTACCATCCCATACCAAGCACAATATCACCACTCGCAGTGATGTCTTGCTAGGAGTGGAAACTGCTTGACCAACACAATGAGTCTTGCTAGAAGTGGCAACTGCTTGGCCAACACAATGAGCCAATGTCCTGCTGTAAGTACGAAGTTGTCCAGTGTTTGTCATTCTGGGATGACATGACTGACAGTAGACAGGCCTTTGACACATATCACATTCATTCATGATTCAAGGGAGTGGGGATAATACCCAATTTGCATCCACCCATATAGTGTCAATCCAAGGCAAATGTCCTAAACACAGGACTACACCCTGACACCTAGAGGACAACTGCATTGTATGCTTATGCTAACCAGTTCTAGATGTGTAGCATCCATAATCACAGTTGCTCAATGTAGATCCAACAATGTGGAGTATTGACATCAGTGCAGTGAGGCACCTGGCTGATGGCTCTGTAGTGCACAATAACACTACCACCATATACCTCAGAACCAGACATATAGGCCATAACACAGGTACAGACCATCCAGGTGGTGGTGTCCCCACATAAATAGAGGCCACTCACATGTACCGACCGGTACCCTATGAAAGGCATCACAGATGAGTCATGTGCAGGACACAGTGTCACATGCTGCATTCTAGGATGTAAACCTCAGACACCACCATGCCATTGGACCACCAACACACATCCATACATGTTGTAGGACATATAAGAGTACACCATCATGTGACCCTTGACCAGTGGACTGTACCAAGCTCTACATCAACTGTAGAGAATACCCATGTACTGACACAGCTGCATCATGTGTTATGCAATGCAATGATACCACTGTCTGTAACCAGGTCAGCTGTACACATACCAGGGACCCTCGGTTATTTACAGCATTAGCAGATGACTGTTGCTGTACACCAGTACACACCCTCATGTTTGGATATGACATACATCTACCTGCCCTGGGTATGTATATGCCACACACACACAACATACATGCAAATAGCATAGCTGTTGTTGTCCTTTGTGCAAACAGGTGGCTACAGCCATTACACATATGCACATGGAATGTAGGTCCATGTCTGCTGAATGCTAACAGTACATAAGGTGTGATATCAATGTTGACAGAGGTAACATTCCCTCTGTACCTGTCACCCATTACACCTATCATATCATACAACAGACCATGTGTCATGTATGTCACTACACATGTCCACCAATTGCAATGCCTACAAACATGCCCAAATGACAGGATTGTAGGACCTACACACATGTACATGTAGTGGTGTGCATTCAGATACCATGCGTGTGCAGTTGCTGATGTACACAGGTGATGTGTATCTTAGTACATCATGCAGTTGCAATGCAGCCTCAACATTGCCAACTGTATATGGTGATATGCTGAATGTACAGAAAGATGTACCTCAGATATGGACAGATGTGTGGAAATAACTAAGTGTTGGGGCATCTTTGCAGATGGATGTTTGCTGAGGACAGCTCACAGGTGTATCACAAGCAGTCCTACAATAACCTGTGTAACCGTAAGCAATGGTTTCATTAATTGAAGGACATAACACACAACTTAGACAGTGGTCATGGTGACACCGAAGGTAAATCACTTGATACCTGTTAACAGTTAAGACGTTCCGTGTGCATATATCAGCACTGTTGCCAAAGGAAGCATTAGTACACTTTGTAACTCATGCAATATTACTGTAAGTCTGTCATACATATCATGAGCTAGGCATGTCTTTGATTCACAGTACTGGCATGTGTGGTTGCATGTGTCCATATATGTCATGTATGGTGGGGAATATATCTCAATTGTTACTCACTCTCCTGTACACTAGTGTACACATCTGTAAAGACTGCAATGTAGAAAGCAGGACATAGGCAGGGGCGTGTATCTCACACATGTGAGGTATTTGTATGTGCGTGACATAGGTGTATTCAATAGTGAATGCCACTGTGTGTGTGTGTGTGTGTGTGTGTGTGTGTGTGTGTGTGTGTGTGTGTGTGTGTGTGTGTGTGTGTATGTGTGTAGGGCTGACTGGTCCCTGGAGTGAGGATGTATGTTACCATACTGAACTGATAAGACCCCTCCCCCCATCCAGGCGATGCAATCTACTATCTGTGTTGATGTCCCCGATCTTAGGGCATACTGACTACCTGTACATATGTATTCTCTGTGGTGCATCATGTAGGTGCACAGTACTGTAATGATGATTTGCACATAGGCATGGATCCTCACCTCAACAGTGAGTGTGTGTTACTGTGTCGGTGAATCCGTGAGTGTGTGGGTGTGTTACTATGTCACTGAATACACGCGTGTCAATACCTGAGTGCGTGAGTGCAGCTGTGTGTTGGCATCCTGTCATGGGAATGTGTATTACTGCTTCCCAATGAGTAATCACACTTCCCACTGGCGTCTACCATTGTAATCAGCTAGACTGCTCTCTTACTTCACCACTCCATGTAACTTTACCTGTGATGTCACCCAGTATGGATGTCATGTCTGTAGCCACAGTAGCTTAATACACAGCTATCATGCTCTTGGATCAGTAGACATGTTTGGAACATGGGACATTCTCACTGTTATGCAGCAACTACATGGTGCATGCTGGTATATTCATACATACCTGTGAGTAGTCCACATTGACATATGGGACACTAACTGCAAACACTGACATACTGGCATGTGCAATTAGACCTGAAGGAGGAAAGCAGAACATCATGACCAACATGCAGTTACTGTTGATACACAATACACATACTGTTAACAGTATGAAATGCATTGTACAACTGTAGTACATGGTATGTCTGCTGCCTGTCAACAGTACTCAACAATTGTAAACTACACTTATCTTCCTAGTCTGTTCCCCTTGTGCTCCAGACCATAGGAGCATGCCCCTACGCCGATGGTGTGGATGTCAGGGGTGTGGCACAGGCATCATCATATGCACAGGGTGATAATGCTTGCCAGAGGTCTAGGCTGCACCATTGGATGACATCATGTGTGTGGGTTAGGGCCTTTGATCTAATTGGGCATGTGTGGATGTTATGCATATGTATATTGCGGTGCCCTACATATGTTTACAGTGTGTGCATGCATGTATGCACACAGTTCTGGCATGTGTCTGGCCTACACAGGGGTATTATTGACAGCTGCGGACTGTACAGGCCAGGTTTTACAGTTCACGGTGTCCGGCCACGGGCATGTGACCTGTGCCTGCCAGGGGTTGCATGGGCACTACCAGGCAGAGGTGCAGATCGGGTACTGTCTAATGACACTTGTCCACTGGAACCGTGTCCCTGTTGGGACCATCCAGGGCCACGTGCACGTGGCCTGATGTGTCATGGTGTGGACAGCACAGCACCAGCTGCACTGCTGCTGCTATCGCCACTATGGGAGCGGACATGTGAGGTAGCTCGTACACGTAGACCTGAAACAGGTGATGTTGCAGGCCTACGTCCACATGCCCGATGCCTCACTCCTACCAGATGCTCTAACACAGACAGGTCACGCTCGCGGATTGTCATGCCATGGTCAAGGACTCCAACCATCTCACCCAACCAACTATCCAAAGCTTCAGCAATCTGCTGTTGAGCATTTACCGTTGTCTAGATGTTGTTTAAAGAATGGACAGCAGCCATCTGAAGCCTCTGATCTTCTCTGTTGTGCTGTTCAGCACATGCCTGTGCCTCCATTACAGCCTGAAACATGCTTCTGGTGACACCAACTGCTGCACTTTGTCTTGCAGGAGCATGCTGGCCAGAGGTCTTCCTATGAGCAGCACTGTCCACGTGCCTGTGTGGGGCACCACTAGTCAGTTGGCTGACACCATGGTGTGCAGGTACACTTTCCATAGCCACCACACTTTCCTGTTCCAAGCTACCACACACCAACTGTCCTTCCTCTAGGGCCACTGGTAATGGGGTATGTGCAGGCATGGGATCTGTGTGCAGAGATGTAAGGGATATAGGTGGAATGACAACCAATGGCACAGATTCAGCCCCTGACAACCCTGCCTGTTCCTCAATCATACGTTCATCATCACTGCTAGAGTCTGTGGGGACAGAAACATCAGATGGACCGCAGGAGGGCTACGCACCTACATCACCTGTGAGGGCAGACAAGAACTGTACATTACAATCTATACAATAGACACACCCACACACAGACAAACACACACACACCCACAGACACACACGCATGTGATATGACAGAAGGCATGCAACATGCATGTGATATGGCAGACTGCATGCAGCGTGGACAATAATAGTGGTAGTTATCATACATCTTTGGGTTGCACACAACAGCATGCATGTGTCATAGCAGCCAGCATGCAAATTATACAATCATAGTAGTAGTTAGCATGCATCCCTGTGTTACACCATGTAGACCAGCACAGGTTAACAGTGCACCTGCCTGATATGTGGCATATGACCTTGACAATCACATGTAGTATGACATGTGATCTGCTGATGTGTGCAATGACATGCATACATGTTTAAGACAATGGTGTCCTGTCAGATTTACAGTGAGGTAATGGTGCCCCAATGCAGTGTTGTCTGTCCTCCCTACAGATATACTGCACATTTAGCTGATGTGCATGGCCATTGCAGGGAATCATGAGGCATCTCTGTTGCTATACTGTGTGAGTTACAGACACAGTTCATAGCCATGACTGTGTTCAGATACAATAAATATATACTGTGGAATGTGACCCACATCACTGAGGTGTATACACACTAAACCATGATGTGGAATGTGTGACACAGGTCACTGAAGGGTATACGGATGACACCCTTGCACAACTGCAATAATATTGCTGCTGCCTGACAACTGCAACCATATTGCTGCTGCCTGGCAGCTATGGCCAGACATGGTGAACACATCGGTACACCATGTCCCACATGACATCTGTGTACCACACACACACACACACACACACACACACACACACACACACACACACACACACACACACACACACACACACACACACATATGAGGAGCAAGTATGACATTGATGTCCGACACCAGCAAGGGGAATGTACTGTATCTGTGGGCTGATGTGGATACTGTACAGATGACTGCTGTCATGTCGTGACACCCTCAAGATGTTCAACACATCTTATGTGGTGGATTGATGTCACACCTACACAAGATGTGCACAGGCCTGTAGGATGTCTAGTGTTCCACATCTGCAATATAACCATTATACAAAGGCCATAGTTGGACCATGTGTAGCCATTGTACGACAGGGTGTACACACAAGCACATCACATCTACTCTGTGTGTTGCTTCATGTCTCTAGCTACCCTCCATGGCCATGTGTGTACATGTGTTGGTCAAATTATTGTGATGGGGATCTATTTCACATGTCTGTGTTGTCCCATATGCCATACACCCATAGATGTCATATGCTCCACTGACAACAGGGTTATGCAGACAAAGGGTGGTATGTTTGTCATGTGGGATATGTTTTTCAGGTTAGTTAGGCAGTGTTGCAGCCAGGCCACTAGATGTCATGGACATGTCAAGATAGCACATCACATTGTGTGACATTCATAGCAGGGCTATGATCCACACCAGTGAATCCTGTGGGCTGGCCATACTCCAACCCGCTGTGTAGTACTGTTTGTATTCCCCACATGTGTAGTTCTGATCTGTAGTAGAGGTCCCTACAGTGAACAGCACCATTGTATGCACAGCTGTCCACACATCTGGCAATGGCATTTTGTGAGGATTCATGTCAGTGATTCACATAGTTTGCAAGTGTTGCACATGGGTAGGCATTGTGATGCATTGCAGGTCCGACCTGTAAATTGTGACAGCACCATACATTATGTGTACATGTGGTAAATGGCCACATGGCAGATAAATCTGTGCATTATGATGCCTGATAAATAATAACAGTCTCACCTGCAATGGGCTGCTGTCACAGCGGAACGCCAGAGGTACCTAAATAGGAGTAACACAGCAGTATGAGCATTATCCATGCCTTTATGATAGCTACAGGGTGCAATGTGCATATTAACACATACACCAGTACATTAGACTATGCTATGGTGTATGCACATGTGTGCATACACAGAGTAGCATACTATAGTATGTGGCATGTGTGCATACATGTCTTGCATATGGTGTTACATTACATATTGTACAGTGACACATGCAACTATATGGTATATAGTTGTTATAGATGCAGTAGTGACTTACCAGGCAACTCCAGGCTCGGTGGTTGAGAGACACCCACCTCCACAATATCGGTTAAAGCTTGTGGATGTTGTCTGCAGGTGTATCTAGGTTGGCCAGTAGCTCCTTGGTACGTGTAAATGGGGGCTGGGTTAATGGTCCACCACCTGTTGCACCTTGTTCCCTGGCGATTGCATTCGCACACTGTTTCGCCCATCGAATGAGGTCTGTAGAGTGTCTGCGCACCTGCTTGTATGTGTGGTTGTGGCCACTCACATCATTAACCCTTCTGCGAAGTTCCATCCACAGGGCATCCCACTGCTGTGCATCCTGTGGCACATGGCTGAACAGGATATCATAATTGTCATGTAGGTATGGGATGAGGGCCTCATCCTCCAAGTGGGTATAAGGGGGTAGCCTTGCATGTGGCATACCTGGAAGACATAATGATGGAGACAGGTCACAGTAACTCACAGAAACATACAGAGCTACAGCTGAACATACACGTGTATTGCATTTATTATAATTAAATAGTTGTATTTGCAAATCTACATGACACTGACACCACTGACATGTTTGTGTCACACGCATGTGACACTCAATGGTGAGTGGATATTATCACCATATATGTGTGTGTGTGTGTCACCTGATTACATTACTCATACTCCATGTGGATGCTGTCTTGATGTGAGCATGTCTGTTTGCCTGTACTGGTTTTCCTACCTATCAGCACATGGCTGGATATATCCACATTAATGCAGTCGACCTTGATGCTGTGTATATGTCACATATAAAGACTTACACTGCCTTAATGGACATGACCTGTGACCCTGCAGACTTGCTCATGTAAGGTTTTACATGTATGTTTTCTGCCATATACATCTACACGGCACTGTACATCAGTTCAATACCCTGCCATGTATCACCTGTGTTGCACATGAGATACACATGGGACACTGGCCAGATGGTATTTGCAGGGATGGTTATCAACTATAGCATGTACAGTCAAAGTCAACTGGGCCATGTATGAACCTAGGATGAAAGGTTACCTGGCTGTAGCTGACAGGCAGGTCTCTGGGGCCAGGTGGAGCCGTGCCACATAACTGATCCACAGGGTTAATGATACATTTACCATACGGTCAGCACACCATGTCTGAGAGGGGAGTGATGTGCAGCTTTGCTGGACAGGAATGCATAGTATGGCAGGACTATGTAAAGTGTATGGGACAAGGATCTGTGCAGCATTTGGTGATCCTAGTACTAGGAAGTTGGATGTCCATGAAGTACATGTTTGAGATTAGGATGTGTACGTGTAGCATGCCCAACATCACTAGGATGGACATGGATTTATTCAGGGTATGAATCATGCTACATAGTGAAGATGGGGAATGGGAAGGCTTGTGTAGGCCATCTGAACATGGCCAATACCCCTTAAAGGAAATATGTGATCTGATATGGGTCACTTGAGGGTTGTGTATGGCTGGACAATGATCTCTATATTCATGGATGGCACCCTGTCATGATTAGGGTTGCCACATATGACTACCTGACAGATGTGGTGATGTAGCTATCACAGGAAAGACAACTGCCCAGCTGCATTCCTTGCACACAGTGTCCATTATGTTGACCGCTGCCTAGGTGGTAGTTCATGGGTACAGGGTTATTAACATAGGGGTGACAATGCAATATGTAGCTGTCAGATTGTGGTCATATGTCACACATACCTCCCCCACAAAGCCCCTTCTGTATGTTGTCCACAACAATCTGAGCCGGCTATTGCTTCTAGGTCATAGTCATTTGCATACTTCAATAGGCAGATGCTTTCTGTTTGTGTTGTATGGATTACAATGAGGGAGAATACAATTAATTAACCCTGTGTTACTGTAGCTGGCACTGGTGTGATGTGCATGTATTATTCAGACACCTTCTGTAGTGTTGGGTCTGCCAGCAGCCTCATTGCAAAACACTCTTGTGACATAGGAATGTACATCTAGTATACCGAGTGTAGGTGGAACACAGTATGGGTGATGATGTCCTATGACCTGGCAAGGTTATGATATGCAGTGTGAAGTCAACCTTACTGTCATCTACATCTGTACTGCTGACATCAAATAATTTGATCAAGGTTCATAGCCTTTCAAACTGAAGCAACAGAAAAATTAAAACAAACTGAAATAGATAAAACAAAATCCACATCAGCAGAACCAGCAGCAAAAAATCCAATGTTAAGTGTTTTATTAACATCCACTTTTCGTTAAAAAAAAACGGAACTTCTTCAGACAGACATCAAAAGGTAGCAAATGTAAAAAAACTCCTTAAATACACAATTAACAACACATGATATAGACTTCCAGGTCTCAATGACAGAGTAAGTTTAGCTTGCATTTTGAAACTTAGAAGCATGCAGAGGTAATGTTATTATGAGTACTTTTCACTTACTATTTTTTACTTTTTACCTTTTGTCATTAAAAGGTTTTATATACTATGTTTTTTGGTTTTAAACATTTTAAATATTATGTTCATACATATTTCCACTTTGATTTGTTTTTAAAACACATTTTCCATGGATTTGACTGTTGTATGCAGTAGTACTTTAAGAAGTTTTGAGATCAGCTTTTTCCCACACATTGATGTCAGTGAGTTTCAACCAGTTGGTTGGTCCATTCAAATGTATCATGTGTTGTTAATTGTACATTTATGGAGTTTTTTTTTACATTTGCTACCTTTTGATGTCTGTCTGAAGATGTTCAGTTTTTTTTTTGAACGAAAAGTGGATGTTAATAAAACACTTAACATTGGACTTTTTGCTGCTGGTTCTGCTGATGTGAATTTTGTTTTATCTATTTCAGTTTGTTTTAATTTTTCTGTTGCTTCAGTTTGTTTGTTTTGCATCCACTACCAGCAGTTTTAACCGGTAGCAATTATGGAATTGGAAGAAGGTGCTAGTTTGGACAATTCTGCACTGGTTCTTTCACTAATATGGTCAAAAAACTTAATGAAAGGATGGATGTGCTTTCTCAACGTTTGGATGGGCTAGCAGCAGTCAAGGGAAGTGCTGACAATTTGGTAGAAGAAGTTCTTGGAGCTGATTCAGCTCCTGTGGTGACAACTCACACCAGTGATGGGTCGAATGACCGTGAGGACAGTGGAAGTTCCACCTCAACTGTTTCAAGGGTTCCTGTACATCTTAGACCTACCGGTGAACGTTCCAGGACCAGTTCTTCTCTGAGCCGAACTGGAGACCCACTTAATGTTACATCTTGGCTGAATGAGCAACTCCCAGTTTTCGAGAATAGGAACGGGTTTGTGTCCAGTGACACAGGGACACCAGAAGCTCCTTTAGTGGACTTTTTGAAGACCTTGGACCACAAATCTTTAAAGGTAAAGAAGCTTCAGTTAGAGATTTCCTATTTCAATGAATGTAAAAAAGTGGGGGTTGTGCCAAAGGGCTTGCGCTCTTGGCAGTACCCCACTGGACTGATAGCTGGTTCAGAGTTCCACAGTGAGCTGATCAGTTTGTTTGATAGACATGGACATGAGTTAATGGATTTAATGGCTAAATTCTATCAGAAATTTATAGACCAGTTGAGTGGTGAAATTGAAATTGTGGACACTAATATCAAGTCACATGTAGATTTCAACAGGTATAATTATGAGTATAAACAAATTTTCTCGACTATAGACCAACAGATATCTCGTAACATGGAGATGAAAATGAAAAAAATGAAAAGAGACATAGATGCATACAACAAATTAACTGCATACCCCCCCCCCCCCATTCTCAGAGTGTTGGCAACAGTCTAGGTGCTCCTATTAACCTAACTAATGGGGTTATGAGGCAGACAGCTGGTTCCAGTAGGCCGGTCACCGGAGAGGGTGTGGAGGATGTTGTTCCTACAGAACATTTTGTAACTGATGGTGGTAGGGATGAGGAGATTTCTCGTCCTACACAGTCTTTTTCCTCGAACCGGGGACAGAACCACCAGAGGTTTTACAACATGAGGAGTCATTACAGGAACAACAGCAAGAAGCCTTTTCAGAAGTAACAAGGACAAATCCTGACATTATTAGTAACAGTTTTGGAGACTTTTTTGTTTATAACTATTCGAGTTTTACAATTACTATGGAGATGTCTGATTTATTTTCAAAAGGTCTTACCTTTGTTCCATGGAGACATTTTAACTTAGCATACACACTACTTGATTTGAAGTTGTTTATACGTATGTTGAATTTATTGTCAGTTTTTGGTAACACTGCTTTAGACAAAAGTTGTCCAAGTACATTCAACCCCCCTATCCATCCTTTACTTTTTTTATTTGAACACTTGTGTGAAACTGAAATTAGAAACTTGGTTAACTGTTCTAGGTCATTTGCGAACAAAAACTTGTCTGATGACGAAGTAGACTTCTTGGATACTTTAAAAAGTTTACCTGTCAGGATCCTTAAACCGGACAGGGGGTGGTTTAGTACTAATGGACACTTGTCATTATGAAAACTGTCTCATCCACATGTTATTGCAGGATGCTTATACACTATCTAGCATTAATGAATTGAATGCAGCGTATAGGTGCATCCATGTTTTCTTGAATGACTTGTTTTTAGAAAATGTTATAGAACAAGATGTGTTGAAATATTTGACTGTTTCGTTCCCCAAGATTCCAACAGTTTTCGGATTGCCCAAGATCCATAAAGATGTGTACAACCCCCCAATGAGGTTATTGGTTAACGCTAGGGGTTCTATCACTTACCCGATAGCCAAGTATGTGGACAACATATTGAAAAAATATGTTGAAAAGGAAACACACATTTGTAAAGATTCTTGGGCTTTTTTGAAAGCCATAGGTGCTTTAGAATTCAAGAGAGGCCATAGATTTTTGACAATAGATGTAAAAGACCTCTATACGTCTATTCCTCATGCTACAGGGATAGACTGGGTCACTGACCGTTTATTGCATCACAATGCTAGCAGTGCAGAAATCAGATTGGTGCAGGAATTGTTAGATGTCATTTTGAGGTACAACTTTGTAACATTTGGGGAGAGATATATTTACAGAAGACCGGTGTAGCCATGGGCTCACCAGTAGGGGCCAGTTTTGCCAACATGGTTATGGCCGAATGGGAACACAGATATGTACTTGGCAATTACAACTGTCAGTTCAAAATTGATTTTTACACCAGATTTTTGGATGACATCTTTATACTGACGGAAGGTTCAGTTAATGATGTGAGAACCTTCATGGACTATCTCAACTCCAGCACGTCTTTTTTGAAGTTCACATTTGTAGAGTCTGATTCTCTTATCTGGATGTAGACTTATATAAAGACATTTCTGCTGTTAGCTTTAAGGCTAAAATATTTCATAAGAGTTCTTACTCTAATACCATGTTACACTTCACCAGTGCCCATCCTGGGCACCAGAAAAGAGGGGTAGTCAAGGGGCAACTTGTGCGTGCTGCTCGAATGGTAACAGATGATGAACCCTTTTTAGAAGAATGTGAGTTCATTAAGGGATTGTTCCTACATAGAGGTTACCCGGACAAGTTTATTCATGACCTGGTCACTGAGGTCCAGACTAAAAGGTATGGGGGTGTTTATAAACCTATTTTACAAAGTAGTTCATTCACAAGTTGTTCTCTAGAACATCCATCTCCAGTTATGCCTGAAGTGACAGCAAGAAAGTTGACACCTATCTCTTTCATCACCAATTACAGTGCTGAGATTCACCTAATCAAGGAGGTGGTTGTCAAGAACTGGAGTATTTTCTTGTGTGATGATGCCTTACAAGCTAAGTTTGGCACTTTGCCTAGGTTTATATATAGGAGGGGTGACAACCTCAAACGGATATTAGAGACAAAAAAGGACACTCGTGTTAGAACAGAGGGCACTTTCAAATGTGAGAGTTGTAACATGTGTAGGCATATTGCCACTGATTCGAGCTTTAAAATTGCTGGGTTATCTTTCTCCACTGTTGGTAGATTCAACTGTAAATCTCGATCGGTTGTTTATTTGGCTTATTGCCAGTCTTGCCCAGCATTTTATGTGGGCAAGACTGACAGAGGTTTTAATGAAAGAATCTATGAGCATTTATACTGTATTAGGAAAAAAGTGTGAAAATGCTTTGGCGAAACATGTTAATGACCACCCTCAGCATAGTTTTACTTTTAGGGTGTTAGGACAGGTTTCCTTTGACATCAGGGGGGGGGGAGTCCTTTTCAATTATTATTAGAGCACTTAGAAGTGATTTGGCAGCTGAAACTCTGTTCTTATAGACTTCCAGGTCTCAAGTTTAGCTTGTCTTATAGACTTCCAGGTCTCAAGTTTAGCTTGCATTTTGAAACTTAGAAGCATGCAGAGGTAATGTTATTATGAGTACTTTTCACTTACTATTTTTTACTTTTTACCTTTTGTCATTAAAAAGGTTTTATATACTATATTTTTTGGTTTTAAACATTTTAAATATTATGTTCATACATATTTCCACTTTGTTTTGTTTTTAAAACACATTTTCCATGGATTTGACTGTTGCATGCAGTAGTACTTTAAGAAGTTTTGAGATCAGCTTTTTCCCACACATTGATGTCAGTGAGTTTCAACCAGTTGGTTGGTCCATTCAAATGTATCATGTGTTGTTAATTGTGTATTTAAGGAGTTTTTTTTACATTTGCTACCTTTTGATGTCTGTCTGAAGAAGTTCAGTTTTTTTTGAACGAAAAGTGGATGTTAATAAAACACTTAACATTGGACTTTTTGCTGCTGGTTCTGCTGATGTGGATTTTGTTTTATCTATTTCATAGCCTTTCAGACCAGACTCAGCAGAGTAGTAGTGCAGTACTTTCCATTATCAGTGGTGTCTCCCCCTTTGTGGGTTGTGATACCTGTTGGTGTGCCCCATTCAGTGTGTACACAGCCTGACATGAAGCTATGTCTTACATAATGTGTATGTGGAGAGCAACTTGTTTTGCCATATGTGTATGATACAACCTGTGATGTGGACAGGTCCCATGCAGCCTGAGTGCAGCTTGTACCTGCATAGTTGTGGGTACAGGGGCTCTGCAGTGTACATGGATATATGATTGTGTACCTGTTGGGGGGGGGCAGTGTGTTTATGTTATTCAAGACCCTATCTGGATTGCTTATTCATGCTCAGCACTTGTTCAGAACTTGTAAGCACTACGTAAGCTACTAATTACTATAGCACTCAATATTCCTCATTACCTAGAGATAAACAGGTTTTGTACATACTTTTCTCACTTGCTTAGAGTAAAATAACTCTTGTACTCACTTTCTTCACTTATCTAGGGGAAATTAGTTTTATATTCAGGCATGTCCAAGGGTCAGCTGCTAATGTTCTCTACTGTCTATTTGATGAATCTGGACATCTTGAGGCAATGTAGACAGTGCCTCATGTACACAGACAACCCTCTCTGCCTACCACCCAATACTACAACCTGTGAGAGATGCATTTATCTAGCCAAACTGGAGGTAAAGCTCTCTCCAACCAAGCCTGACCCTGACAGTCATGTGGATAAGGTAAACATTCACACCACACTACACTCATCACATAGTCCCACTGAATCTACCCCACCATTAACTGAGAAAACTACTCATATGCCAAATCATTAGCTCAACGCTTTCTGGAATTCATAAACACCAATGCCCTGGATCAGCATATCCACACACCCACCAGGGGGAACAATATCCTAGACCTAGGCATTACCAACATGAGTGACCAGTGTTCCACACCTGAAGTCAACTCCTCATTGGTCCGATCCGACCATAAGCTGACCACCCTTGATATCCACATCCTGCCCCCAACCCCCATTAAGGGATCCACAGTATAATATGTCTACAAAGCCAACTTCATGCTTCTTAAGACAGATGTGGTGAACACCATGACACCCATGCAGATGGACAATACTGTTACAACTGCTGAATCCTACACAAATGCACTCTATAAGCACTTACACGAGTGCATGGATCATGCTATCCCAAACAGAACCAAGATACTATAGTCCTAATTAAGGAAGCCAATCTGGTGGTCCCCTGCAATAAACAAACTGTACAACAGGAAGAAGACACTGTTGCAAAAGAGAGTACAATCCCATGCATTGAGGAGCTTTCTGGTCAGCCTCAATAAGAAGGTGAGATCCCTTATAAGATCCTCCAAAGCTAGCTACGAAAACAAAGCTGCCACTAATTCCAACAACAACCACAAAGCATTCTATAGCTATGTCAAATATCTCGATGTCAACCCCCAGATCTGCTCTGAGTTACAGCACAAAAGCACGAACATTACAGAACCAACTGATATTGCCAACATCCTGGCAGGTAGGTCCAGTGCTACCTTTCCGCCCTCTCACCCCCTAAAGGGCCCATATCTATACAGGAAGAGTGCAGGGTCCCTGTACTCACAACTATGCAGGTAAAAGCTGCACACTCTAAAGCCAATATCACAGCATCCATGGGATCGGACAACATCCCAGGCTGCATTTTACACGAACTTCAGAACGTACTGTCTCCCCACCTACACACCATGTTCAATAATAGCTTTGCATCGGGCTTTGTGCCCCCTGAATGGCACACAGCAACAGTTATCCCATTCCACAAAGGTGGCGCCACAATGGACCATGGGACCTATTGCCCTATAGGCCTGACTAGCCTGGTCTGCAAGGCTATGGAGCACATCATCATGGATCTCAGTCAGAGACATT
This sequence comes from Protopterus annectens, assembly GCF_019279795.1. Taxonomy (NCBI): domain Eukaryota; kingdom Metazoa; phylum Chordata; order Ceratodontiformes; family Protopteridae; genus Protopterus; species Protopterus annectens. Next base: position 1,068,305,636 of record NC_056731.1, on the reverse strand, counting down.
GGGTACCTCCAAACCTTCGACCCCTCCCAGTTTGGCTTTGTTAAGGGCAGACCATGCCTCCTAAACCTGGTGGACTTCTTAGAGACAGTTACCAAGGCATTAGATGATGTTAAGGAGGTCCACACAGCCTACCTAGATCTCTCAAAGGCTTTCAACACCTTTCCTCATTTTGGTTTTATCGACATACCCATATCCACCTGTACATTAACCCCTACGTCATGTGATGGTTTGCAAAGTGGCTTATGGACAGAACCTACACAGTGGGAGTTGCATACCCTAGGTCCGACTGTATACTAGTTACAAGTGGCTTCCCACAGGGCTCAGTCCTAAGACCCCTCATGTTCGGTATAGAATTCTCTGACATACAGGCAAGCACAGGAGGGCTTTGGCTGAAAAGGTTTGCAGACGACTGCAAGCTAGGGGACATAATTGTTTCCTCAGCTGTTACAGACACCCTCCGGAAGGGTTGCACTGAGACGGATACCTGGTGTCAATATCATGGTCTCAAGCTGAATGCCAAAAAGTGCATAGTCATCCTCATCCCCTTTGGATATAACTAATTACCCATGGACTACCACATACGTGCTAGTCCCCTAGATACAGAAAAAGTAATAAGGGATTTGGGACCCCCAGTAGATATCAATCTCTCCTTCGATACCTATAATGACAAGGTGGTTAGAATATCCTTCTACGTGGTCCCCCAATCTCTAATGGGTTCGCATCCAGAACAAAGGAGGCCATTGTGCCTCTCTACTCATGACTTATCAGACCCATTAAAGGATACAACACCCCATTTGGGATGTACCTTACAAAACAACTGCAACAGCTTGGAAGACCACAACAGTACCACACCAAGAGGACTACTGACCTCAAACAGATGACCTATGCAGCCCAACCTAAGAAACTCCAGCTGTACTCTGTTGCATACTGCATACTCACAGGTGATCTCTGCTTGACATAGAAGGCCCATGTCCAACCCAGTATTGCTGGATATCCTCCACTTAAACAGAGGCCCCTGACAGCCACATGCTCTAGGGATATACACCTAACCACAACGATGACTAAGACGTGCTGGACGGATAGATTCCTGACCCGGAGACTCCCCATGCTTTGGAACATGATTTCAGTGTACATCAGGCAGAGGCCCTCACTAGTACTCTTCAAGGGAAACCTTGGCGGGTGGCTGGGAGACAGACATGTACCCCAGGATCACTGCAGTGGCTCTGCTGGACAGAGGCACAAGGAACTAATGGCTCTGCCATTCAGAGGCACAGGGAACTAACCTATGGGGGTGGCAAAAGCCAACGCACTCAAGCTAGGCTTATAAATACCCTTGATAAGACAGCCTAGTACCTACCTTTGCACTTATTACATGTCTTATGTGCATGGATAGTTAACTAGCTCTTCCATTTTACTTTGCTATCATGCTGATAGACTGTTGGGTGACTACAAGTCATATGTATCCTGTTATTGTGTATTGTAAATGCCAATAGACATAATTAATGTTTGCCTAACATAACAGTAATGCTATGTAACTTGTAATACATATCTGCCTACAATACTGTACATTACACAGTTATTGGCACAATATCCCAAAATGCAAATCATAATTGCACAGTGGGCCAACCTTTGACATGTTATTCTCAGTAATACACCCATACATATGCCTACTGTTACAATATATCAACATATACTATCCCCTGTTATAGCACATACTTGTTGGACCAGCCTGCCACTGACAGTGGCTTGTTAGGAATATTTGCGTTCAAAGTCCTTATATAGCATCCCTTGTGGTGTATGTGGTGTTTGAATTGTGACCTACAGCAGTACACACATAAATACTACAAGCGTTACTATGCTCGACAATACATCACTACAAGATAACTGTTTCCACTATATGGATTCCGTGCACTTCAAATATTACAGAACAGGTACTATATACACAGACATACTGATGTTCTACATGCCTTATTAGTATCCTGAGGTGTCATTGACTGTTAATTCAATCCTTTTCAGTTTGTGTTTCAATCTTCTTTGTAACGTTCTACTGGTATATACAGATGGTTTGAATGTGTGATAAGCCATCCTTTTCAGGTTAAATATTGGTAACATGTGCTATACTGACCACCAATTGGTGTTCCAAAGTAGTTAATTAGATGCGCATCAGCTGTGCAGCTACTCCATTAGCCAATACCATGGCAACAGTGGTGTATAATTAAGTACTCCACTTGGGCGTTGTCAGTTTGCCTTACTTTCGAGGAACATGGCCTGAATGTGTTGTTTGTGATGTATTTCAACAGCTATATGGAGACAGACAGAGATATATTAGCTTCATGACTCCTGTGGATTGTGTGTAATGACTAGAAGATGTTGTTCTACATGTGAGTACAGCTGTTATATTTCAGAACATTGCTACTTATGCAGGGTTTGTTTGTACCTGATACTTCTGCAGATGTTTCAGTCTGGCAGGGATGTTTGGGCAGCTCAAGGCTGTATGGCTATGCATGAATTGTTATGTGGTTTACAGTGTGCTCACCAGACATCCTTGATTTGGTGTACATGTGTATCATACTGTGCTGTTAATCAGTAATTGGTAGCACTTCCCAGTGTACACCCAACCCTCTGAAATGGGATTAGTGCAAACAAACCCTGTAACATCAGCAGCTGTTCCATTGTATAACAGCAACTATTTCTCATAGGGCCATGTTAATGTGTCTCTGACAAGGTATGTTAAGGCTTCTGCAGATGTCGTACAGTGAGTGAATGATTTGTGATGTTATTACAGTTTGTATTGTAATTTGTTTGGGTGTGGGGGTGATGTTGGTGTGTGTACATAGCAGATGCAGGTGTGTAAGAACTGCTGTTATACATAATTGATATGTGTGTGAGGGTTCCTTCCCTCTTTGAAAACCTATCCTTTAATGGACTAATACTATGGTAATCGCAGGCTGATTCATTAAGGCACTGTTAAGTGTTTCCTGTATAGCATGCAGGTGATGTTAGTCCTTGAATCCTTTTGGCAATACATCAGAATGTAATAAAGTGTTGCTACATGAAAGCTGTGTATTTCTGTCATAGGTATTTGCAGTCACTGGAGTGGTGTTGGTGACAGAACCTCTTTGGCTAGGGTTGCCACCTTTTCATATGGCCATAGTGGGACATTTTCAGGACACACATGAGGTTTTACAGGCTGACACAAACCCATGGTCAGTACAAGGGATAGAACTTTCCATTCTTGCCTAAATATAAGCTTATTCTTGTAGCAGTTTAGTTGCTTATCCTGTTTCTTGTAACATGTAGGTATTTTAGATACAGAAAGATCTATTGTATGCAACTATTACAGTACATATGGGACATAATTATGTCCTTCAATCTCAGGACATTTGCTACGTTTAATATATTTGGTCAGGACACAACTGCCCAAAGAGGGACTGTCCCTCGCAAAGTGGGACAGGTGGTAACCTTATCATTGGCTCATGTCCATAGCACATATTTGTAAGTGTATAGACATATACTCTCCATATCCTTTGTTCATAAAGGATGGTCGTGGTGGAATGTGTGATTGCTATGGTCCATGTTATACTCATATATAAACACTTCCACCGCTGTATATGGGATACCTATGGAATCCCAAAACCACACAATTTCGATGCCCACAGTACTGGACTCAGACTCCCATACCCCACATTACTGACAGCGACAGTGCAAAAATAACACAAACATGGAACACACACACGCACACACAGACACACTGCTACCCACCACATCCAAACAAACCATCCTACACTACGTATGAGCAGGTGGGCAAGCTCCCCTACACCACCCATGTGGGTGACTGCACCCCCCCACACCCCCCCTACTTTAATATTCTACCTCCTAGATCGCACAAACAGACACACAAAGCAAACCCACACCCACACATTACAGTCCCCCAGAAACACACACCACACTCAGAACACACACTTACACACGCTGCAGCCCTCAGAAACACACTTGCACACAGTAACCTACCTGAACCGCAACACCAGAAGCACTGCTAACTGTCCCTTAACATCATGATTTTAAACATCACGCTTCTGGTGTTTCGGTACTGTGGTCTTTCGGACTTAGCCTCGTGATTACATGCGTCGGTATGTCAAGCAGTCGGTATGTGGTAGATATCCCATTTATAGGTACCTCCATGGTTATGTAGATCTTATTCACCTATCTATATATCTACATATATACGTATATCCCCATATATCGACATATATCTCTCTCTCTCTCTCTCTCTCTCTCTCTCTCTCTATATACATATATATATATATATATATATATGTATGTTGATTTATATATATATATATATATATATATATATGTATATATATGTATGTATATATATATATATATATGTGTGTGTGTGTATATATATATATATATATATATATATATATATATATATATGTATGTATATGTATATAGCAATATAGCATGCACCTTTCATTGGGTACATGCCGTTTTGTCCTATTTCCACACATTCCTAGCTTTTGTGTTTTATCCTGTCAGTATACACAGCTGCCATTGGTACATCTCAGGTAGCTTAGTGGTATGTTATTGTGAAGATTGCAGTGGTAATTTTACCTCTCAGAGCAGGCACTGGTAGTGCAAGGGTGATTAATGCACATTTCAGCAGTTGTGTGTTCCACATGTTTATTATTCTGTGGAATACTACCTATATAAGCAAGCTGTGGTTAAGGTATACTATGTAACATGTAAACCATCTGAGAAGATTCCTGTTGGGGATACTCCCCATTATTTGCAACTACATCCCTGATTACATTATACAAAACCCCTCACTAACACTCCAGGGAATCCTTGCAGAATAGGTGGGGAACAGTGGATACACCCCAGGAATCCTGCAATTGACTCTACTACACAGAGGGACAGTTAGTTAATCAATGGGGTGGCGACAGCAGACACTTTTTGGCCATGCTTATGAGTGGTCTCTGGCAGTTAGGCATGTACCTAACTATGTATCTATGAGCCTATACATACTGTATGGACACATGCTGATAGCTTGATTTACTGTTCAGGTATTGACTTACCTTGTGCCAATGGCAGTTGTGTGTACAATAGTTGAGGGCTAGCTATGTAGGATGCGCACAGTAGACCACCTATACATGACAATTTACAGGTGGTCATGTGTGTGTGCCATCCATGTTTGCTGTGTGTATGGAGGTGGAGAAGGGTGTCAGTTCATAAGTGTTTACACTCAGTGTGTGTGCTATACGTTCCCTCTTTGCCAAGGCATGGGCATACTGGGCATGCCTCTGTCTGCCTACTGGGGCTGGCACAGGGTGTTCGTGGTCTGAGTCCCTCTGTGCCTGTAGGGCCCTTGGCAATGGTGGTGGTCTGTGAGGATCTTCACCATTCTGTCCATGCTGCAGCTGTTTCTGCAGGATCATATTGTGTAGCATGGCATGTACTATGAAGATGTGGGCACACGTGTCTGGAGAGTACTGCAAGGCTCCACCAGATATGTCCAAGCAACAGAACCCTGATTTCTGCATTCCAAACATGTGCTCTATGATGATTCTGGTTTCTGTGTGTGCCTCATTATGGCATTCTTGCATGGCTGTGTGTGCATTTCTGGTGGGAGTCATCCACGGTTCTAGTGCATAGCCAGCAATCCCCCATCAGGTGGCCATATGGGATGTCCCCCCTTGCAAATACCTGATACAGCTGTGAGGCATGCCAGATGCGGGAGTCGTGAGAGCTTCCAGGGCTGCCAGCACACACATCCATGATAATGCACTGGGCATTGCACATGACCTGGCAGTTGATGTAGGGGTATCCCTTGCAGTTTATGTAGCGCCTACCCTGCTCACTGGGTAGTGTCTTGATGTGTGTGCGTGCAGTCTATTGCACCCAGTACCTCTGGGTAGTCTGCCACACAGTGGAAGAGATGCATATTGCTAGCCAACTCCTCCTGCATTCGGGAGAAGTATATGTGCTCATTGGCATGTAGTAACATGGCATCCAGGAACTGGTGGAGTACCCTGGATGCTGATGCCTGTGAGATCCCTATGATATCCCCAGTTGGCCTTTGGAAGGTACCTGTGGCTAGTATTCTCAAGCTTACACATACCTTCATGTCCACTGGGATGGGTTCCCCTCTGTTACTTCTGGCTCTGAGGCGTGGCTGGCACAGCTCAACAACTTGCTGTATGGTGTCCCTGTCTACCCAGTAACGCTCTACTATCTCCAGATCATGTAGCCCCTGGTAGGTTACCCTGGGTCAGAATGCTCTTCTCCTCCTCTGGTGCCTGAGAAAGTTGACAGCATCATCCTCTACACCACCGTCAGTCCCCAACACATGCTGGTGAATCAAAGCTATGGCAGCCCCTAACATGTACATATTAAAAGTTCCCTGTCTGGGTACACCAATGGTACAGAGTGTCTGGGAATACATAAGTGTGTGTGTGTGGGGGGCTTTCACACCTTATACTATTGTGCAATGGATGATGCTGGTGTAATTGGGTGTGTATGTGCAATTCCAGCTGCGGGGTATCTTAAATATGGGTTTTACAGCAGGTACTGTTGTTAGGGGCCTTTGGTGTTGATTTACGCTTGGCTGCCGAGATTCATCTTTTGCCCTTTACTTCACTTTTCAACCCTATTGCCCTCCCATTGTCAGGCATGCATTCAGCTGCCTGCTTTCTTGTTTTGTACTTTCACAACCCAGGATTGTGTTGGGAAATGTTATGTAGCTGATCTACTGCAAATTTGCTTTGTTCTGCTATGACAGTTCTCTTTTCTTTGCAGTACGGCACTCCCCCTTTCATGTTCTGCAGGTAGCTGCTAGCAGCCTTGTTAGTTGTTGACGGTGGCCCACTGTGAGTTCCTAGGTAATTACTCATTTGCACTCCAATTACCATGCTGCAGCATTTCCTTATTGACTTCCCGTATCCTTTCTGTTTCAGCTATGGCGTGCACTGTGCACAGCCTTTTACCAGGTTGCAAGTGCGTTTTCATCCACGTTCACATGCACTTTTGGTTACCTTGTGTACTCTCAGCTAAGCAAAGCTATGGCTACTTCCACACCCCTATCCTGCGGCTTTCTTAGCAACAGGCAACCAGGATTAGCAATGCTCCAATGTGCTTACAGCTTACGGTGGCCCACCCCTCTCTTGATGTCATGTTTACCTCCAGGCCACACCTCGGTGTTGTACCACTACATGGTGTGGTACATCCTTACGCTGGCGGGGAGTTTGCGATTCAGGACTAATTGACTCATTTGCATGGCATTGACTACTAATTCCTAGTTACCACACAGAACACACTGTCACAGACCCGTAGCAACCCTTGCGCCATGGTTGTGATGTAGCATGTGTGCCAATGACTATTATGGGGACTTCATGAATTATGTTATATTGTAGTTTTATGACATCTAAATATATTTTCGATGTGATCCCGTTTGCGCACCGATGCACTGCAGATTTATTTTGCATTAGTGTGGCCATGACATTAAATGCTATTTTTATGTGTTGTGCATGTCTTTTTATGCCATTGGCTATATATTTAGCCATTGGCATATATTAACATTATAATACGTAAGTTTGTTCAACTTTCATGGCTCCAATTTTATATTTGAAAAAATGTAAACCGTTTTTTTTTTTTTTTTTGGTTTACATTTCTTCATGCTTGCGCTATGCCTGCACCACTTCATGAATCACTATATACCTTAATTTGCATGCTACACTGCTGTACATGGGGTAATTAGCATACATGTGCCAGGAGCTGTGCAGCTCTGGCGTACGCTGGTAGTGCACATGGAAACTGCTTGTACCTGAATCGCTCGGCGGCCATATTTGGTGCTAGATCACCGACGCTACTCCAGTGCCTGGCGCAAGCTTCATGAATCCCGGGGACTACGCTGCCGAGTTTTGTTTTCTTGTCTTTCTGCATGCATTTCCATTCATTGTCATTTTTTTTTCTGCCAAAGGATGTGCACCTTCACACTGCTTTTGCTTGTCAGCATAAGAAAGTCTCCCCTTCCTGAATCTTTCAGATGTTTTGTTTCCTATAAGTAAGCCAAATGATTGTCCTAATTCACTGCATGTTTTGTAATAAGCAGCCTATACTTGCAGATGGACTCCGATGTTTTTTTTTTTTTTTTTTTTTCTATCTTGTTTCCTGAGTACTGAGTACTGGTCAGCTTTAACAAACTCTGTTCTGATAAAACAGATTTTGAACAGTAGTTTTACTTTTTTTTTTTTTTTTTTGTTATGGGTGCATTACCCCATGCCTTCTGACTACCAAGCATTTCCCAAAAAAAGACTCAACATGTGAATTTCCTAAACTATGTATGTATGTATCCAATGCAAAGTGAGGCAAACCATCTGGATGGTTCATCATCCTTCTAACCATGAGGATTTCTTATGTCCTCTCTCACATCTGGTCATTAACTCACTTTGTTGATGGTATTCACATTATCCCCTGACCCAGGTAAATCTGGCTTTCCCTCCAGAATGAGGCCCTTTGTAGTCCTTTCTACTTGTCTTTGAACTGGGAAGTATGTATTCTATATCCTGCCCCTACAACAGCTTTGCTTAATCCAGGATGCATGTTAAGTGGGCATTCTCTATTAACGCCCTAAATCCATTCCTGGTGGTGATATGTTTACCAGCATCCCTGTAGGCATTATCAATAACAATTGATTTTCCACATGTTTACTCCTTCATATGCGAGCACAAGGTCTGCCAGCATCAGCTTAGCAAGTTGCAGCTCATGTTTTCCTCTCCACTGGCTCCCTATTTTCTGTGGTTATGGTATCTGTTTGCTACAGCACTGGCAAGTCAGCTGGTTGGGAACCATGACTCCATTCCCCAGCATGGGCAAAATGAAGTCACTCATTTCTCATCTCTCCACCCATGAGTACTTCAGCCACTATTCAAACATGGATAGTTTGGTTTGGAGTTGACTTTATTCCCCTGTGCCAGTTATTTCCAATACTACATTTTTTTCTTTCTATGTCTTCCAATTGTGGGAATGCCTTAGATGTGATATATAATTGCAGTGTGGTCAACTATTACTTTACTGTTTCATAATGATTGCTCCTATGATATTTCATAAAGTACAACTTTGACAGATGTCTCTGGTGGGTATACGGAAAAGTGGTGATCTTTTTTTTTTTTTGTAATGATTTCCAACTTTTTTCCTTGCAAATATCAAGACATGCACACACATATTGGACTTATTTCTGATTTCTTGACATATCATTCCAATCATTAGTCCTTTACATAGTACTCTACGGTTATCAGTTTAAAACCCTTACTTCTAAATCACTCTTTATTCAGGAGATCTAATGAAGATTTATAGACCATTTTAGTACAGCTGCTGAGTAGAGACCCACTGTTGCAGTCCCTGTTTCTTTCTCAGGAAGAAAAGTTGCAGGTAATATGCCAAAAACTGAATATGAGATTATGTAGCCACTCATTGAAGAATTGCATGCCAGTATCAGCTTCTCTGCACCACAGTGTAAAGAAGTGAGTATTCAATATGTCACTTGAGGAATACACACCATAGGAAACAAGTAGGGTATGTTGCCACCTACAATTCTCAAATGAAATATATATATATATATATATATATATATATATATATATATATATATATATATATATATATATATATATATATATATGTGTGTGTGTGTAAACTCAGATATTCAGAAATTTCTGCATGTAAGAGAAACTGAAATCCCTATCCACCATAATGTCTTCCATTCAAATATAGGGTCAAAGGAGATTACTAGACTAATGGCTCTGGGGACCTTACAAGCCTAGCCAAGAGTTTATCCCCAGAAAAGAAACCACAATCAGCACCTCTCACCCCTGACAATGAGGGACACGGGTGGAAACCCTGGTACAAATGTGTGGTTGCTCATCCACTCATTAAGGTTGTGCTTGAAGAGGGTCAGCGATGTATTTTGCTTGACATGTATGGGGAGTCTATTCCAGAGTCAGGCAGCTTCTGGGAGACAAACCTGTCTCTCCAGCAGGTTTTGTTAATGTCGCATATTAGATTTAAGCCTTTCAACTGGGTACTATTTGAGGAGTTAGACATACAGATATGGAGCATCTCTAGTAGAGCAATGTCTGAGATTGCCTTGTAGGTAAGACGCAGGTCACCTCAGAGCAATCTGTATGATACAGAATAGACTGATAGTGATTTGAGCCTGTCTGCATATGTCAGGTGTTGGAGGCCATGGATTCTTTTTGTGAGGTATTTCTGTGGCCTTTCCAGTTGCTGCAGGTGTTTGTAGAGGTACATAACAAATGGGGCATTGTACTCAATTATTGGCCTAATGAGGGAGGAGTACAGATAGGTAATAACCTCTTTTTTTCTGGATACAATCCCTTTACTTATGAGATTAACCAAGTAAAATGCTTTTGGGACCACTGCTGCTACATGATGGTCAAATGTAAGATTGTCAACTTGTGTACCCAGGTCACTCACCACAGGTTGTGTGCTTAGAGGGTTGCCACTATTGTGGTAATCAGTAGGGGTCATGTTTTTGCTGAATGGTATAATACATTTTTTTTGCATTTAACTTAAGGTCATGACTTTGGCACTAGCCATTTGTTGCTGAAAGACCCTCTTGAAGTATGTTAACATCATTTGGAAAGTCAATGACAGCACCCAACTTACGGTCGTCCACAAACTTGGTCAGGCACAGGCCTTTTGTCTTTGCCTGGACCTCTGAGAAGTAGATGCCAAACAATAGGGGTCCCAGGACAGATCCCTGGGGGACACCACTAGTGACAGGTCAGCTATCTGAGGTAGTGACACCTATTTGAACCTTGTGGGTCCTATCAGTGAGCCAGTTGGCCACCCACCGGATGAGATAGGGATTTACACCAAGTTCTGTTAGCTTTTTGATGATGCCCGTGTGGGGGATTGTGTCAATGGCTTTGGCCAAGTCAAGCTAAGGTGTGTGCACTGACTTTCCCTTATCCAGTGCCTTGGTGACAGTCTCAAAAAATTCAACTAGGTTCAACAGGCAACATCTGCCCTTGACGAATCTGAACTGGGTGGGGTCAAATGCTTGGAGATTGCCTATGTCCTTGTGTATGTATATATATATATATATATATATATATATATATATATATATATATATATATATATATATATATGTATGGATTCACTTCATAACATTGAAATATCAAAATACTGAAACTCAAAACACTGAAACCAAAATACTGAAAGCTCAAAATACTGAATACTCAAAATACTGAAACTCAAAATACTGAAAACACATATTATGCGTAAACTCAGCTTAAACAGCATAAATCATAACAATTTCTACCAAATATATGCAGGGGCAAGCCCCTGCACCCCCCTGCTAATTAAATATATCAACTCCAAGATTGCACATAGTGTAGTTAAGTGCAATCTTGGAGTAGATATATAATTAGCAGGGTGAGTGCAGGGGCCCCCATATATTTGGTAGAAATTGTTATGATTTATGTTGTTTAAGCTGAGTTACATAATATGTGTTTTCAGTATTTTGAGTTTCAGTATTTTCTCAGTATTTTGAGCTTTCAGTATTTTGGTCTTCAGTATTATGAAGTTTTGTCATTTTCAGTATTTTGAAGTTTCGGTGTTATGAAGTGAATCCATAGATATATATATATATATATATATATATATATATATATATATATATATATATATATATATATATATATACTAAATATACTAAACCAATGTTTAATTATTTAATATGCAATACACTTTGTTTATATACATACTAAATATACTAAACCAATTTACACAACACTGTGAAAACATCTAACCATAGCCCAATATGTAGCATTTTCTGTCGTTCGTGCAGCAAGCAATGTATGCTTTAGTGAACATGTCTTAGATTAATACATAAACATATATTTACAAGTGCTACTATATTTTTAATTCCTCAGATAGCAAGAGTGTTACAGTACATGCATTGATTATATTGGCAGTGTTAATTATACTCTGACTTTAATGTGCTCTCCCCAGTAAAACTCTTCTTGGAGATTTAAGAAATTTTGGACATCTTTGTTGAGTATATTCAGGATGAACTGGCACATGTACAGGCCAATAATATTACTGAACTGTCTTTGAGCACCTATTCACAGGATAGTTAATGAATATACAAACAAAACCTCATATGTCTCCCAGAACTTATATTAAATACTCTACTAATGGTGTGATTCAAGCATGCCTGGGCAATTTCTTCTGCATTTGAAATTTATCCTGATCATATACTCTATACTGAGTTCTATTCTGCTACTAACACATAACAGTCAAGTGACATTTCCAGCTCTTCCTGCAGTTACATCCTACTGACACCTCTTAGTGTCAAATGTTGCTTGTTCATAGTTGCATTAATAATTCTAAACTATGCTACATATAAAGTATTAAAAGATTGTATCTTAAAGCTTATATAATGGCAAGTACAACTGTATTGATGCTTGACCTCTGTTTGGTACAGGTAAAAAGATATTAGTTGTTGTTCATACACTATTTATTTATACTGCCATAAATTTCATATTTTTCAAAATACTTCTACAACTCAACAGCATAGACAGAACTATTTAATCTCATGTGAAAATCATTAGCTGGATGAACAAACTGCTGCTGACAGTCTGTGTGCAAATTAAGAGGCTGCTGAGATATTGTAAGTTATTTACACAATATTACAAAGTTAATAGTTACTGGGTTTACCGTGATAAATAAAATCCAGTTTAAGACCTAGAACCTAAGCATTACTACTACTATAAAAATAGTCTGATGAAGAGTTTGATATTTGCACTTCTTTTGTAACTCTTATGGTTCCAGAGGTATGAACATCTGTTTGAAATATGAGGAAATAGTTTGATTCTATCAAAAAACTTAGGCTCTGCCTATTGGAAGATACAGTGTAAACTTCCAGAGCTCCATTTTGCGAATTAATTAATGCTAATCATAGACCCACTTTTGCTGCCATCGATCCCCTATAAAACGTCAACACACGATCCACTGACAGAAACTAAACAATGTAAACTTATCAAAACATAAGTCCGTTAAGCTTGTGAGGGAGAGTTCTAAGAAGCATTTTTGCAAGAGAGCATGGCCCTATCTTTGATTTAAAAATACTAACTCAGTGGTTGCATTACTGTGGAGAGAAGGGGCACACCATTCAAGAGAGAAAAAAAGTACTTTTACACGTACTGCAGTCGCACAGTACAACAAACAGATATCCTTACATTAGGGAACTGGTCAATTTGAGGTGATGTGATTGGGGAGACTACATTCAACAGGGCAATTTATACTGAATGGTCAGTCTCAAGCTATAAATGGAAACTTGCTGAGTGATGTCTTTAAAACTCTTATTTCCGAGAATTTGTTATAAAATATCTTCTGTATATGCTAAATGGTAATGCTTCTTTTTTTTTATGGGTTAATCTGAAGGTTGTACATACAGATGCCATGAATAAGCATCAAGCAAAATAGTTGCATGAGAAAGAAGTGACATTTTTCAAAAAAAGGGATGCATTGCTAGAAATGCCACCATAGATATCAGGCCTGATTCTGAGAATTGGCATGATGGATTAAGCCACAACTGCAGCAAATGCTCAATGATAAAGTTACCCCAGGATTCATTAAACTCCGTGCAGGAATAGTGTTCGTGCCAGTGTAGAATAGTAGCTCACCTTGCATATTAATGAAGGCCCGCTGCTGTATTCTCCACATGGACACGATCCATGTAAGAGCACATGGGGCATGTCAGAGCACTGCTCGCAGAGTACACATGCCCCCTGCACTCTAGAATTTCCATACAACAATCCCAAAGCAACTAACACTGTCTACGGACCCTGTTATCATAACATAACAGTGTCCGCAGAAAAAATACACTAAATACCACACAAAAGCACAGCCCTTCACAATGGGCCAGCACAGATAATGTACAGAATGGTATGCCAGTATAAATGCTAGCATACCAAATAAGTAAGCATTTTCCTGAGAGGAACATGTAAAATAATACCCCCTGTATGATGTAGTTGTCCAGATGTCCTGCCCTAAGAGGCAGAAAACAATGTTCATACCCCTACAATAAATAAAAATAAAACATGTTTATTTTTTTCCATCCCTCATAAGGTTTAAGCATAGTTGAGCAGGTGTGCGTGTCGCACAGCTGTGTATACCATAGCTTAAACATCCGAAGGAGCTAAATTGAAACATACAGCCAACATAGTCAAAGTGAAATCACGTAGTGGTTAGAGCATTTGCTTAACATGCAGTCATTCATGGTTCAAGCCCCAATGCAGTCCATTCATTTTTATATGTGAAAACAGCACTAAAAGTATCTTTTTTTTAAAAATAGATAGTGAATAATATATATTTGTTAACCAGGGTAGTGTAACAGGTCCAAATGTGAGGTGTCAGTAAAGTACAGGTGAGAAACCCCCATATAAACACAAGTGTCCCATGCAGTATAGCCACAAAACGAATATAATGTAATGAAAGCACATGGGGGATGTTATGGAAGGGAAACATACATACCATAAGATGTCATTAATAAGGAATCAACCACACAATCCTGATAGTCCATAAAATGAAAGCTAAACAATGCTAAATTGTGCTCAGTTATGCTTAGCCAGAGTAAGCATTGCTTAAATTTGTATGCTTAGCAATAATTAGCATAGCTAAGTGGATTTGTGCACTGGTAAGCAGTGCTTAAATTTGTATGCTTAGCAATAATTAGCGTAGCTAAGCGGATTTGTGCACTGGTAAGCAGTGCTTGCCATGCCTAGGCAATGCTTATCTTAGCTAAGTGGGTTTGCCCGATGCTTAGCTTAGCTCAGCATATTTAAAAAACATCCAATCACAGCAAAGGGTTTGAAATCAACCCTATTTAAACCTCACAGGGCGGGATACAGCCCATAACTAGTTGTAGCTCATCACTGCAGATACTATGGCTGGTATTGGTGAACTTGTGCACTTTCAGTTGCAGCACTGGGGCATTCAGGAGTCCAGGGTCATGGTTGAACTCCTAGTAAAAGACCATGAAGGGAGAGTGCTGCAGGACTAGTACCAGGGCTCCCAATACAAAGTGGAGGCCTGGACCATCTTGCAAGTGATCTCACCAGAGCCACTGGCATCCCTCAGATTGGTGAGCAGGTCCAGCACCACTTTGCTGACTTAAAGCATAGAAAGAGGGAACTCTTGGATCAGTGGTCCAAAATGCATGGGCAAGGACTGCCCCAGCTGTGTGTAAGTATCAGTATCAGTTAGTGTTTTCTAAAGTCCAGCCTGTGTATGTGATGGATAGGTATGCATAAATGTTTCTCTATCTTCTGTACAGCTGCAGATGAGAGGGCCACAAACATGGACGCCCATACCAGCAGGCTGCTAAGGCTGTGTCGCAAGGCTGGTGAGTACAAATCTAGCTTGTAGTATTCAGGGCAACTAAATAGAAAGGAGTAGAATGTCACCTGTCAGTATTTAAAAATGGGTATGGTTTGTACTGAATAACTGACACATTAGTACGGTAATAGTGATGTACAGGGTATATATCAATAAAAGTGTCAGTACCTGTCAATAAAAGTCAAAACCCTGGACTAGTTGTGTTTACTCTGGTATGTGGTGGTATTAATCGGAATGTGTAGTTTCTGCACAGCAACAGTAGCTCTGAAAGCATTAAATAATCAAGGCTCATCTGACAAAGATTGTGGAGTTGTAAAACAGGAGACTAACTATATGAAATGTTCAATGCACCAAAATCTTATACCTGAATAGGAATGTTATGTTAACCAGTGTTCTCCAGACTGTGCTATGTGAAACTATGAATACACAGTATAAGAACTATCTGCCATGCATGACTGTCAGAATTACAAGGTCAGAGTATGCAACCATTAGACAGACAACAGTCAAATGAAACTCAGCAGTTTCTCAATAGCTCATTCTGATGAAACAAAAACTTTGTTCTATTTTTTGCACAAACAGGCATGGTTCAAATCCCAGGAGTGGTAGTAAGCTGTATGCATAATTTCACCCAGGAATATGTATATATGTGTAGAAAGAGTCAGGTAGTGTTAAAAGAAATTTCCTCCACAGGTCTGCAAGGTAAAAAAAGGTATATCTTAGCTGTAAGAAGGCTGTACTTATACATTGTCTACAACACACACTGTCCAACCCCAAGGTTGCAAATGACAGCAAGATAAGTACATACACCAAGTAGTCCCCTCCAAGAAATTTCCCTCAAGTATCACGTTGTCACAGCAAGTGGTCACTACCGCCCACACCCAGGGTGACCGATAGAAATCAAGGCAGAGTATAGCAGTAGCACACACAAACACACACACACACACACACACACACACACACACACACACACACACACACAGAGCATCAGTGCACATATGTAACCCTGACTATTTGAATATGGGTAGAAGCGGTCAGGTAGTGTTAACAGAACTTCCTCCTCCACAGGTCTGACAGGTAAGAAAAGGTATAAATTAGCTGTACGAAGGCTGTAATTATACACTGTGTACAAACATACCACTACCCAACCCAAAGCCATAGGTTGATGTAAAGTGAGGTAATACCTGGAGAGTAATGATTAGAGCAATGATCATTAAAGTTGTGAGCAATTGAAGCCTATACAGTGGTTAATTGACATCTCTCTCTTTCCCCCACTCTATCTACATGGATAATCTAAACACATAAATCAATGGGTATGTTTTTCACCAAACCTACTGTTGGGGCATGTGTCCTATTGTTCCACAAATATTTAAACGTTCGACTATTAATGTTTCCTGTTGAAACACTATCATTGGTGGCCTGTTCCTATCAATGCAACCTGCATGCTGTTGTAATGCCCACTGTGGTTCCATATATGTATGCGTTCTGTTTGCTATGAAACTGTTCCAAATCTGTTGTTTTGGGTTAATGATAATACCTATGCATGCTGTTATAAGTAATCCTGGAATGTGTTTTTCATGACTAACCAACATATGTCATAAAACTGCAACACATAGCACGTCTGGGAAGGTTGATGCCAGCGAATCTGCCTGTCCCGCCTCAACTGGCCATGGCAATGGGCCCTAGCATGTCTGGGACCCAACCCAGGACCTCTTCATCCACTGGTCCTGCACCACCTTTGGGTGGAACTGCCTCAGGGGATGGAGCCCATCCCCCCCGGGACCGGGCATGGACAGGACACTGTCACCTGGGGATTGGTGGGTAGTGAGCTTCAAAAGGATTTTGGAGATCTACTACACAAGGTTAAGGGCTGCATGGTGCATCTTGATGGGCAGCCTGCCCCTCTTGCTCAACCCCCAGCACAGCCACGTTTAGGGCATTGAAAGTGCAGTGGTGACTGCCCATGGGTGGGGACCTCAGTCACACTGTATCCATTTGGGGGATCTCGGGCATCCGAATCCCAAACACCCTCCCTGTCCAAGGTGTTTACTCCCCAAATGTGTCATATACCACCCCTGCCTGCTGTCTTGTCTGTCATCCTACCCATCCTACCTCCCCAAATATACCTACTATCCTTCCCCAACATCCCACTCTAACCTTATATAAAAAAAAAGGGCAATCTGTTTCCACAAAAAAAATGTTGCCCCATACATAGCTGTCCATTTCGCATGTGTCCACTGGACATATGTAATCTGGTCTAACTGGCTTAACAATACATTGCTGTTGTCCTCACCTCTCTCTCAGGGGTATGAGTGTCCAAATTCTATACAAATGCACAGGTGTTGCTGTATCAGAAATGGACAGCTATGGACTTTCCCTAGACCTGTCCTGCACATCCCTAGCTCTGTCCTGCACATACCTAGCTATCTTTCATATTGTTTTTCCCACTGCGTGCCCCATTTTTCACCACTTTCCTATCACCTCTTTTATCTTTTCTTTTAAATAAATTAGTGCAGGGGTAAGCGCGATGCTAAGAGATGCCTACACAGATTAAGCAGTTTCCCATTTAACTGTCTGTTGGCATCAGTTACCATCATGCAGATCCATGCAAACCTGCTTACAACTGCTTAAAACTGCCTCAATCACCCTGTCTCCATCAGCCACTGTTCTGTCCAGCAACAAAAGAATCAGCCCTGCCAAGTGTTGGCCCCAGGACCCTGTACACCATAGTCAGAGCAACCTACCACTACGCCATGAGAGCTGTAACAATGAATGCTGTTTTTTTTCAAATATAGCATTCAGTGCAGGTATAGAATAGTAGGGAACAAAAACTGTGGAATCAGTCATGTTTAGTATATTTAAATATGCACATATAAATGTGTATGGTGATAGATAAATATTAAAAAGTATATACATCAGATATATGGAGCTATACATATAAAAAATATGTATAGAATATATGCATATATATTCTTATATAAACATATATATATATATATATATATATATATATATATATATATATATATATATATATATATATATATATCTATATATATAGATATATATATATATATATATATATATATATAGATACATATATATATATATAGACACACACACACACACAAGTATAGATATTTTCCCAGGCCTCCACTGAAAAGGACCTGTATCCAGTCGAAATTTCGGTAAACAAATGTAAATATATATATATATATATATATATATATATATATATATATATATATATATATATATATATATATATATACATAGATAGATATAGCTATATGCCCATAACATGTAGTCGAGTCTTACCCAACACTATACCTCTACACCTTTTAGTACAATAATTTTGGACAAAGGCTGTCAAAATGGGGGGACAATGATCAAAGAACAGGGACATAATGCACGTACTGCAATTATAAATGTAGAATGTTCCTACAGTAACAGGATTTGTGTCAGCATACATGTCCAGAAGGATGTGAGTTTAGAAATTGAAGTGTATGTCATCATTTACAGACATAAATTCTCACATCATCACAGTGATTTACCACAGAAATGAAACTAATGATACTGTGGAACAGAACATACGTATGAACAATAATCCTGGACAGTCTGAAACAATCTGCCCAGTCAAGAGGTATGCTCAAAACACTGTTAGTGCAACAAATCTGGACCAAGCCTGACCAGGGGGTGTAATGCCATGAAAGTGTGAACATATCCGAAATATTGGACTAGATAAGGTGACACAGTTTATGCAGTAACACCCTTCTGTCTGTTGTGCCATATATTGACTGGAATAGCCCAAGTCCAAAACCAAATTTCTCCCCACTACTCACTGACATACATCTTCACATCATCCGACTGATGTGTCAGACATACACAACACGTATTGGGGCCAGGCAACAGTACATCTGATAAATATCAGGACATAACATCACAGTATGGAAACTACACTGAGCTGCTAGGCATGTCACCAAGTACTGTCTAAACTACAGACAGACTGACACAACACAAACCCAATTTTGCTATGGGGGAATACACATGTAATTACAAATATATCAGGCACTACAGGGATGTAACACCACTGACCAACAGACAGCAGCGTGAAAGTACATACCCAGGACTAATCTCACCACATTGAAAGTGACATACTAGTAAGCCGCAGGAACAGTAGAGTATAAGGACTGTGTGAACAAAACCATAAGCATGTTTGCCACTCACACGCTACACACACACACACACATATATATATATATATATATATATATATATATATATATATATATATATACTGGCCCAATTCACAGTGTAGTCTGACTCCTGACTGTGGTATGGGACATGTCTCAGTCTGCCCCTACAAACATATACAGCTGATAGAACACCAGAATCTGGAGCAGCATGCAAAGTCAGATAGAAAAGGACCCTCAACATTTCATCTTACCCCCCCTACACAGGGTAAATAAAACATTCACAATACACTGCTACACATTCCTGACAGTTTGTCAACAATTGCCAGAAATACACAGTCCTCTAAACTGTATACAGTCCTACAGAACATCCAGGCTTCGTCTTCATATATAAGACCTTCTACAAGTAACATGTATGGCAGTCTGATACATCACTGGGATGATATCTGAAATGAAGTCACTATATAATGATATACTACTCCTATACACCTCTTACAGCATGACATCTGGACAAAGCCTGACATATTTGGGGGCAGAGGCCCAAACACAGGGGCATCATTGACATATCCCTGTCATAAACTGAGACAGTTGCTGGTGTAACAGGGTTGTTGTAACATATCTGTTCTGAGTGATATGAAGTCAGAAACAAACATGGATGCTACCATTTATTGACTGCAATCTTCAGAGTATTCTACTGCATTTCCAAGGCCAAAAAATGTGTGAGTAACACACCAAATATAAGAGTCCAAACTATGGCCAGTCTGCAGAAAGTCATACATTTGAAAGTCATGTCAACTACATAACACTATCAGACTTAAATTCATGGAGAGTAGCATTATCCACACAAACCCTGTTAAACTAGCATTAGTTCAACTGCATAAAAGCAATACTTAACATTCTGTAACTATGTCTTGAACATTCTCCACCAGTTTGTTAGGCTGACTCCACAGTGTTGGCTGTAAGAGGTGTTTCCAACAACACTGTGATGCTGTTTTTCACACACCTCCATGAAGTACTTATCCGAGGCAAGAAAAAGGGGCAATGCCCACATGAAGTACTCAGTTATAAGAGTGGGTTTTCATGCTATTGGGTATGGGAATGATACCACAGTTGTTCCACATGCAATTAGCAAGTGAGGGACTCCAACTGGTGCACAGGCCATCAGCTGTTGATGAGCATTACCTACTAAAGGCATTATGCTACCTATACAAAACAGATGTATATCCTACATCTGTCTCAGAGAGAGAGAGAGAGAGACAAACACACACACACACACAAAAAAACAAAGACAGACAGACAGACATACACGCACACACACGCACACACACTGAGATTGATGGAGTATACCAACTGAACTGAAAACAAATAAAAACAACTATGTCAAACAATCAAGCCTGTAATGGAATGCAGAAGGGGGCATGTAAACATGGAAAATAGGAAGTTCAAACAATATTATGTCTCAACAACACATGCTGTACTGATATATTGCTGACCAGAACTTATGGCCATAGAAACTGTGTCTGTCTGCAGTGACACAGAACACGGGTCAGGTCCCTGAGTCACCCCAGGAAAGGATGGCTCACATATGACCACTACTGGAGTGTGTGTGTGTTGCACAATACCAACTGTGACACTGATAGGCCACACCCAGTGCAAATCATGCCATCAGTACCTCTGCTATGTCCAGCTCTGACTTGTGCCTCTTTTTTCAATGCCAGTGTCTCCAACCCATATAACATAGCTGGTCTCACTACCCTTTTGTAGGCCTTTCCTATCACTCTTAATGGGACTTGTCTGTCACAAATCACACATGACCCTCTTCCCCACCACCAACATCCTGCTCATACTCATGTTGTCACCTCTCCTCCACACTTGCCATTACTCTGAACTGTTGTTCCCAAGTATTTACACCTATCCGTCTTAGCAAACTTTACTCCCTGCATCCTCGCCATTTCTCCACCCTCCCTCCCATTTACACACATACATTCCATCTTAGTCCTGCTGAACATAATTCCTCCCTCTCTAGACCATACCTCCACCTTTCTGGGGTCTCCTTAGCCTGTTCCCTACTCTTACTACAGACCACAATGTCATCTGCAAACAGCACAGTTTACGGGGACTCCTGTCTGATCATGTCTGTCAACCTCTCCATCACCACTGCAAATAAGAAAGGGCTCATAGCTGATCCCTGATGTACTCCCACCTCCACTTTAAACACACCTGTCACTTCCAATGCAAAACTCACTGCTGTCACACCAGCCTTGTACATATCCTGTAGCATTCTTATGGATTTCTCTGCCACACCTGACCAGCTCATACAATACCACAACTTCTCTCTAGGCATCCTGTCATATACTGTCATATGCTGTCTGTAAGTCCTGAAAGACACAACACAGCTACGTCCGATCTTCTCTCTATGTCCCCATCAACACTCTCAGAGCAAACTTCTCATCTGTTCTGCTCTATCCTGGCATGAAACCATGCTGCTGATCAGTAATCCTCACCTCCCTTATTAGCCCAGCTTTCACCACCCTTTACCATTACTTCATGCTGTGACTGATCAGTGTTACCCTCTGTAGTTACTACAGCTCTGCACACCACCCTTATTATCATAATCAGTACCGAAACACACATTTCATCCATTCTGCACGCATCTTCTCACCTCCCTAGATTACAGTAAACATTCCAGATAAAAAGACCACTGCCATTTGTCCTAAGCACATTTATGCTTCCACAGGTATGTCCATACCTCCTAACCGAACTGAATTACTCAGTTTTTACTGAGTTTTGCTGCCCAAATAATGGGGTGCCACAATTCCAAGTGGCACTCCTTCATTTCCAATTTTTTCCAGGTTTTTAAAATTTTCCATGCTTTCGGAGCTGTTGTCATCACGTGTGCAATGACGTCAGCACTGTCAGCCTGTCAGAATTGAGCTCAAGGGCTTTCCCGGCTGACTGGCTGTTTGAAATCTGTTTGCGGGAATTGTGGCACACTGAAGGAAAGTTACGGGCTTTCCCAGCATCTGAGAGCTACCCGTGTACTACTGTACTTATTCACTGAAAGAAGGAACATCGTGATTCATGAAGGTCTTTCCCAGCATCTGGGAGCTGCCTGTGTACTTATGCACTGAAGGAAGGAATGTGAAGGACTTTCCTGGCAGTTATGCATTGAAGGAACTTTCCTTTCCTGGTGCTACTTAAGGCTTTCCATTCCCAGCATCTGCAAGCTGCTTAGTTTTCTGCTGCTTACTTAAGGAAGGGCTTTCCTGGCATCTGCAAGCTGCTACTAGGAGTTATTTTTCTGGGGTTCTTACTGAAGCTTCATCTGTGACTGTAAATGAAACATCTGTGAGCTGCTGTTAGGAGTTCATTTTCTGGGCTGCTGAAGGAAACTAGCTCTGCTATGAATGGAGTATGCTTGTAAGGTACTGTTTCTTCTCATCAAGAGAAGGGTGTGTGTGTGTGTGTGTGTGTGTATTGTGTTAGCTATGAATGGAGTATGCTTGTAAGGTACTGTTTCTTCTCATGTGTGTGTGTGTGTGTGAGTTTCTTCTCATGTGTGTGTGTGTGACTTGCTCTTAATGCCATTTCAGTATAATTTTTATTCTGCCTAATATTTAGATTTTACTACTGTAAAGATGACATTACCATTCTTTTAATCAGCATCTTCAGTAGATGTAGACTCTTTTTTGGGGGCACTGCATAGTAGCAACATCTTTGGAAGGATTTCTAAGCTTCATACCTTTATGGTAGGACCAGTGAGTACGTTGTGTTACCAGTACTGGTTTGTTGTCAGAACTAAATAGTGATTTATGATTACAGCTGTTTTAGAAGTCACCTTATTTTAGTTTTCATCCCTTGTTCTACAACAGTAAGTGATCATTATATGTCTTATGTGAACAGAGAACCATGATACTACACAGAAGCAGTATCTTCATGATATCTGATCCGTTTTTTGGATCACATTTATACAAGGAAGATAAGAATTAACTGTAGCAGTGTTCTCTCATCAACAAATACAAATAGCATAGTTGTGCAACATCCAAAATATTCAAGGACTGTTACCACATCTAACTATTTTACAAACATGTCTGCAAAAGACATATGTTAAGGCTTTTTCACAGAATGATAGAAGAGTCTTGTCTGAATTAAGGTGTTGCAGTTTTTGGGATACACTGTATAACAGAATTTCAAGGGACAGACTGTTGCAGCAGTAGACAAATGACCCCTCTAATAGATTTGGGTTTGATCCTGGGCACCATTCTTTTCAGACTACTTGTTGTGATAAATTGTGTAATGTTACTGCTTGTATAAAGCATTACATTTAGCAGTAATTGCACTAATTTAATTGTTTATGTGCCTCAATGGTGGAACTAAAAAGTTTATGGAATAATGCTGAGTGCACTTAACATTTGTTCTGAGGCTGAGCACAAGTGAATGACAGACATAACCTATATGGTGTGGGAGCCTTCAGATGTTGGGCAGATGGGGTGTGGAAGTAGACTTTTATGATCGGACATGTATTGAATTGGGCAGTTTTGTCATTATTGGTTCATGCATTTTGTTTCATTGCCTGCTGGAAAAATGTTCAAACAATACATTTAAAATGTACTCTTTCTAACAAGTGTGCTTTACTATACAAGTAATATAATTTAATAATGTCAGGAAGGTGTATCAAAGAACATATATATGTTTCTTGTTTTGTGTGCAAGGGGTCAATTATTTGAAAACAGCCCAAAGGTAATCTTTATCCACCACTGGCCAGATGCATTTTCTTTGTATGTGGTATGGGTTTCAATGCTGTTTCAATTAATGTGAGTTTCAAGGGCAGAGAAGTTTTTATGCCAAGTCTATTTTCATTGTGAGACAGTATTGCTTTGTTGAGCAGCTTTGTTGTATAGCATATGTCTATTAGTGTTTGTGCATTGTGCTATAAAATGTAAAAATAAAATCCAAATAATCATTGTAGAAGTAAAGCAGTATGTACACATTAGTGTTTATGCTAAACGGGGCAAAATTGACAGGTAATGGGGGATTGGAATGGCTGCAGGGGGACTCTGGTCCCATATTTTGGTTGTCTGTTTGTCAATTTGTGTTTGAAAGTTGGTGTCCCACAATTCCATTGGAGTGGGTCGGGTTATGTATTTATGTATGCAAATTTGATGTTAATCAGCGTACAGATTTGTACCTAGTTTTCATGGGCCTTGTCCAGATTTTTGATGTTTCCAGATTGAGAGGTATGGGTATGTCATCTGGACCAACAGCCTTTCCATTCTTAAACCTCTTCATAGCTATCCTTATGTTCCTCTTGATAATCCATTGCCCATCTTGATTCACAATACCCACATCATTCAACCTTCTCACTCTCTAATTCTCTTCATTCAACAGCTCATCAAGTACTATTTCCACCTGCTCGACACACACTCCTCGCTAGTGAGTGCATTTCCACCATTATCCTTTCTCAGCCTTATCTACTGCACATCCTTCCTAGCAATGTGCCTCTGTCAAGACAATTAGTCCAGGTCCTAATTTCCATCCTTGATGTCCAACCTTACATACAACCCTTCAGATGCCCCATCCTTAACCTTTGCCACCACTCTCTTTGCCAGGCACCCCATCTCCCTATATGCCTGTCTACTTTCTGCATTTGTCTGACAATCCCACTTCTCCTTGGTCAACCTCTTTCTCTGTATACTCCCCTGCACTTCCTCATGCCACCAATTGGTCTCCTTGTCCTCCTTTCTCTGTGCTGATGTCACACCAAGCCCCATTCTACTCATCTCCCTTACTAGCTCAGATGTAGTTACCCAGATATTTGCTAACTCTTCATTGCCACCCACTGCCTGTCTTAGCTCTTCCCTAAACTCAACCTCACAATCACCCTTTCTCACTATTCACCATTTGATCTGTGGTGCTACTCTCACACTCCTTCCCCTTTTTGTGATCGCCAATGTCATCCTACAGACCAACTTTCCATGATGCCTAACTACACTTTCCCCATCACCACTTTACAGTTACTACTCCCCTTCAAACAGGCCCACCTGCATAGGAGATAATCCACCAGTGTGCATCTTCCACCACTCTTGTATGTCACCCTATGCCCCTCGGTCTTGCAATATTATGTACTCAACACACCCATATCCAACCTTTGTTGCAAACACTACCACCATCTCACCTTATGCATTCATTTGCTTAACACCATACCTACACATCACTTCTGCATCCCCTTTGTCCCCTTCACCAACATGCCCATTGAAATCTGATCCAATCAGCACTCACTCACCCTTGGGTACATCCTGATTCCTGACAACCACACCAAACTATGTCTGTCTCATCCATCACACACGCAATTAGTGGAGCATATGCACTAACTGCTGTCAACATTACACCAATTCCCATCCTCCTGAACATCACTCTACCCAACACTCTTATCACCTCCACAAACACTCTTGGTGTAATGTTCCTTCAGGTTAACCCCTACACCATTTCCACTCCTATACAAACCATGATAGATCTATTTGTACCCAACTCTGATATAATCCGCTGTACACCCCTTCCATCTGGTCTCTGACACACACAATATATCCACCTTTTCCTTGTCCAGCATATCAGCTAGCTCTGTCGCCATACCAGTCATACTCACATTAACAGTTCCTACCCTCACTACCACACACCTAGCCTTTCATCTCTCTGCCTGCCATATGAGCATCAGACATCCTCCAGGGTATGTCTGTAAATGCAAAGGCTACTGCACTATCAAATGACATATGTGTGTTACAGCAATATGAAGAGTGTCACTAATTGTGGCCCATAGCCCAACATGTATGTACATTGTCCTACAGATGTCATACCCTAACAGGTTGACATGACTGACTGAGCAGTAAGACTGCCATTACAGTGTGCCATACTGACATGAAATGGAAATGTATAGCAGGGACTACCTGCACATATGTATGTATGGGTAGGTGTACCTGGATGACTCCTAACAACTGACATGGGATGCAGAACATCAGGTGAATAAGCTGTACATGTTGTACACATGTGTAACCTTAGTTTCTGTGCATCCAATAGTTACACTTCTACAGCTACTGATGATGTCATTGCCCTGACACAGACATGGGTAGTATAATAAGCATGAGTATCACATTGAAATTGTAGAGGTGGCCAACTGTGTTCTGACCCTGTGTCCATGCCTACTACAAACAGATATATGACCACTCACATAGCTGTATGGCCTCAGCAATACCTTACTTGTAAAATCTGTCTCCTCCAAGGTAGAGAAAATCCCTTTGCTGGACAGCAGCAATACACAAAGCACATAATGTGATACTATATTGGTTGTACAAGGCAAAGTAGTAGCAGGCACTTACTGGGTGGCATGTCAACCTTTGTCTGAATGAGCATAATAGGTCACAGGTGGATTACTGTAAGGCTAACTATGAGTACAGATTGGACACATCCACTAAGGGTAATCACAAGGCCATCTTCACATATGTCTGCAGTCTCAGAGATACCAACCCAACCTACCCTGTAATGGTGGTCAATCACAGCACACACACACACACACACACACACACACACACACACACACACACACACACACACACACACCATAGCTACAGCCAACCTGCTGCAGACAGGTTTAGCGTAGACATCACCACTCTGGATCATCATCACTACAGAAATGGTGGTCAATCACAGCACATACACACACACACACACACACACACACACACACACCATAGCTACAGCCAACCTGCTGCAGACAGGTTTAGGGTAGACATCACCACCCTGGATCATCATCATTACAGATGGATATGCACAGCACAAGCACCCCTTCCCTCAGCATGGATCAGGTCCAAACTGCCTAATCAAAGTTGACAAAAGCAAGTTCCCCTGGGGCCTGATAACATTCCTGTCTGCAGCCGACATGAACATAGGCATATGCTTCCAGCTCCATTACACACTGTATGCAAGTAAAGCCTGAGCACCATTGACATCCCATCTGCAAGGAACATGGCCATTGTCATCCCTCTACACAAATGTGAATGATGAATGGTGGTTTATGCAATTTACTGGCCCTCATTGGGGGGAACCTGACACATCAGGACCAGGAGTACAATGCATGTTCATACAGTGCTGCACACTGTAGGAGTATGCTGTGTTTGTAAGTGGTGGCTAATGATAGTCCATATGCATATGCTGGCTCTGTAAAGAACTCTGGGCAATGTCTGAGGTCCTTGGATGTGTTTCCCTATGTATGTCCTCCAGGTGCCATGCAGCGGTAAATGCCTTACACCAATTTGGAGACAGCAGACACCACAGAAGCTGTAATCTGAAACTATGGCATCCATTCTGGCCGTAGCTAGCAAAATCTGCAGGAGCAGACTGTCCTGTCAAATGCGATTGCCCACAGAGTCAACATGTTGGGCCACCATGGACGCACATATGATCAGGTCAAGCATAGAGCAACTGAACTGATATGTCATGCCTGGCAAAGGGCTGCTGCTGTAGAGGAGTACTGTACTGCTACTGGTGAAGGGCCAGCCACACAGGCCCCACATACAATGACAGAGGAGCTCCTTGCCAACTTTGGGTAGCCCCCACTCAAACTCAACCACAGGAAACAGCAGTTGTGTAGGCGAGTGGCACCCAGGCAACAGGTGAGGAGCATCCAGGTAAGGCCAAGGTGCACATCAATGTAATGAGGTAGCATTTGAACTGTCTTCTACAGAGTCCCTAGATGCATATGTCGGTGCAAAATGGATTAGTGGGTGGTGTGTAGTAATGCACGCAAGTGCACATCTATGGTGAGGGACAGCAAATTGTGTAATATCATAGTGTGTACTGTACCTGTGCAGAAACATAACATTCATCTTGTAACAATGCCTAATCTGAATCTGCTGACAATACCTCTCCCTCATGTCTACATAGGACCCTCTGGTCTGCATATGGGACAGAAGCCTAAACCCAGTACGTATGGGGTTTCCCTGTTGTGGCTCATCAGTATTTATTTATTTATTTATTTTACATTTGTTAACCAGGCTAGTCCAACTGGATACATGTCCATTTTCAGTGGAGGCCCGAGGAGAAAAGCAGTACCTCAGTCATGCTAAGGTTTGTGCATGTGACCATGCACACAACTGTTACACTCAGCCATTTGGCAATATCTACATGTTCACCTGTGATGGTATTTATTGAAGTGCATCACGGTGGTCATGACAGGGGCTTATTTGCAGGGTTTGTCACATATCTGTAGAATACTTCACAACCTGTCATTGCAAGACACCTGGACAAAGACCGACAAAATGGGGGTACAAAGGCCCAAAAATATGGTCATATTGTAGAAATCAGTGTTATACAGTGCATATAAATGGTGTACACACCTGTTAGAATGTCAGGTATGTGTGATATGCAAAAATGAAAGCACGATAGACAAGTTCAGAATACTGCCAACCTTTCATGTGACCTGTAGCTTGTACAATTCAATTGTAAAGCAAACAAATCTGTCATGGGAACAATAATGACATATAACAATAGTACAACAACCTAGATGCATATGTGTGCACAGACTAAAACTAGTACTGTATTGAGGCAGCTTTTGATATAACTACAGCAGTACATCTTATTGGGTACACAACAGCCATCAATTACAGAGACTCTTTGATTAACAGCAACTAATAGTTAGCTGTCCTACCAGGATTATCCCAACATATACACCTTTGCCTTCTGCAGCAACAGCCATGGTTCACATAGAGCTGATGGAACTGCTAAGGGACCACATGTTTGAGATGTATCGGCCTTAAGAAGGGTACCCAAACATTCCCACATCATTGCACATACCATTGAACACAGTGCAGACAGTCATCAAAAGGTGGTGGAATTATGCGGCTACAGTGACATTGGGAAGGAGTGGATATCCCACCAAAGTCTATGAGAATACAAGACCAAACCTGGCCAGAGAGGCTGCCAGGAGCCCTATAGCAACAGTGAAGGAGTATCAGGAATCTCCAGGAAGTACTGGGTGTATGTTACATGTTGCCAAGACCTTCCATGGTCTCTACATGTCCTGCCTATAGGGTAGGGTTGGAAGATGGCAGAAGTTCCTCACACCAAACAATATCCAGGCCTGGTAAAAGTCTAAAAATAATACATCAGGTCTCCAAACAGCAAGTGGGAAAATGTGTTATGGTAATATGGGACCATGGTTGTACTCACTGGCCACAATACTGTCATTAACACAACAACACCACCCCCATGGTGAACCATGGAGTTGGCAGTGTCCTGCTTTGAGGTTGCTGTTCACAAGCTGGAACTGGTGCTGTAGCCAAGTTAGAGTGGATTATGAACAGTTCAAAACACTGCTCCCTTGTGGCTCTGAAAGGTTCGGGTGTCTGCCACAGCTGGTGAGGAATTCCATCTTTTCACACAACAATGGCCCAAACCATACATCCAGATCAATAAAAGGATGGCTTCACCAGAACACATGTAACATTCTGCACTGGCCGAGTCAGAGCCCACACCTACGTACAATAGGTTATATTCAAAGCAACCTGAAGAGGGGAGTGAACAGGGGATGCCCTTGCAATCTGACATAGTTGGAGGTGTTTTGCAAGGGAGAGTGTGCAAACACTGGCAAGTCATGTGCCATGCTGATAGATACCTTCCCAAGAGGACTGCATGCTATTATTAAATCAAAAGTTGCTTTAACAGAGTATTACCTTAAGGGTGTGCAAAACCAGCCTATTGTACCTATTTCAGCTACCAGATGTTACCTGTAACTGATGTGTATGTTGTTCAGTTGGATTGCACAGGTTATATGTCATATGAAATGATGTCAATATTGTGACCTGATTTCTGAGGTCTCATGTGATATATCATGAAAACCTGGCATGTTAACAGGTGTGTGCACACTTACTATATCCACAGTAAGCTTGGGAAGTTGTTTGGATAACTGGTTTTGTTTTAAAATACATGTACTGCAGGTTAGGCAGTCTGCACCTCCAATTAGGACATTACTTAGTGGCACCATTCCACAGACCAACCCAGTAATGTATCAGACAAGCACAGGAGTTATGAGGACAGACCAAACATATGAGCCACACATGTAGATATTGAGAAAAACCCTGTACAGTTGGGGGTATGTTCTGTAGGAGTTGACACAGTTGTATACATGTGAACATCAATAATTTAAATAGGGTGCAGTGTGTGCTAGGTGAAGGGCCATCACCTACTAACACCACTCACATATCCCAGAGGTGTATATTAGTAGTAACAGTAATTGGAAAGGGCTGCACTGCATGATGCTGAGGGTCCATTCAGTGTGTGTGTGTTATTGTCTGACTGTGTGTCGGGAATGCTCCCAGTCAGCTAATGTGAAGTCTGTGTAATGCCTTTGAGGCATTGACACACAGACACACACACACACACACACACACACACACACACACACACACACACACACTTGCCAGTACTGACATTAGCAGACCAACCTATCTTGTTATTCATACCAAACTATTCCATACTGTTGCACAGGGCTTATAGGGCTGATGAGTATCTACATATACCAGTACAGTTGATGTGAGCAGCAGAACTCATACAGCAGACTTAGGTATATGCACTGTGTGCACCATGTCATAAAATATGAATCCATGCCCATCCAATGGGTGTTGTTTGCACAGAAACACACAAAATTCTCTTCTCTCGCACACAATTGCCAGGACTGGGAGTAGAACCCCTACCTATTTATTTATTGTTACTATATTGTTACATATTTATCACATGGACCATGGAGGTTATGGGATGACACTTGTCTAAAAGTACTTCTAAGGTGAGGGACATAACCAGGCCTTGCAAATTATGACAATGGGTGATGTACTGGGGGAGAGAGGCCACAAAATACTGTAACCTACACATATACACATTTAAACACACACACACACACACACACACCCACACACACACATTTGCCAGGACTCATATTAGAACCCCTAGCTATGTGGTTATTGGTGTTATACAGCTACCACACACACACCACAGAGATTATAGGTTGTGGAGTGTCCCAAGGTACCTATATAGTGAATGACATCTACAGCACTTGTATGGTATGGCAATGGTAGTTGTACTGAGTGAGACGGGCCACCAACTACTTTCACCCAAATGTTTACATACTCACAAACACTTTCAGACACACTAATACACACACACACACACACACACACACACACACACACACACACACACACACATTTACAGTACAAAGAGTAATAGGTCTGTATGTGGCAAATGGCCATGGAGCCTTTACAAGGCTAGCCCATGAGAATACAC
This sequence comes from Protopterus annectens, assembly GCF_019279795.1. Taxonomy (NCBI): domain Eukaryota; kingdom Metazoa; phylum Chordata; order Ceratodontiformes; family Protopteridae; genus Protopterus; species Protopterus annectens. Next base: position 1,068,273,684 of record NC_056731.1, on the reverse strand, counting down.
TGTCATCATGCCACCTGACAATACTCCACAGTGTGTCTACTCAGTATAGTCACTGGAGTGATTCCCATGGTTGATATTCTATTCCCCATCCATTCCTCCTCTTTTTTCTTGAAGAGAGCCAGTGATGTGTTCAGCTTGACATGTATGTGGCATATATTCCATAGCATGGCCAGTCTCTGGGTTGTGAACCTGTCCCTCCAGCATGTCCTGTTGATTATGAGGATGGTGAAGGTTGCCCAAAGGTACTTCTAAGGTGAGGAACATCATCAGCCATTGTAAAGTATGGCAATGGGTGATGTACTGGGTGAGAGAGGCCACAAATACTTTAAACTACACATATACACACATTTGCCTGAACTGGGATTAGAACTCCTACCTAAGCAGTTATTTGTACAATAGTGTAACACAGTTATCACATGTGCCACACAGCTTATGGGGGTGATGCTTGATGAAAGGGACTTCTAAGGTGAGTGATATCTGCAGAACAGCAAAAGTGGGAAATGGGAAGCATACTGGGTTCGAATGGACCCAAGAGTTTTAACTTGGAAACACACATACACAAAGTTCAGCATTTTCCAGAATTGAGATTAGAACCCCTACCTAGCTAGCTATTTGTACTATAGTATGACACAGTTATCACATGTGCCACAGAGCTTATGGGGCTGTGTTTTGATGAAAGGAAGTTCTAAGGTGAGTGATATCTACAGGACTGCTAAAGGAGATGTATACTGGGTTTGAATGGATGCAGAAGCTTTAACTTGTAACATACACACATATAATTTGATATTTGCCAGGACTGAGATGAGAACTCCTACATAAGTAGATATTTATACTACAATGTTACACAGTTATTGCACATGATACAGAGCCTATGGGATTGAGGCTTGATGAAAGGGGCTTCTAAGGTGACTGATATCTGCAGGACTGCTAAAGTAGGAAAGGGGAAGTATACTGGATTTGAATGGACTCAAAAGCTTTAACTTGTAAAAACACACAGTTTGACATTTACCAGGACTGAGATTAGAACTCCGACCTAAATAGTTATTTGGGCTATAGTGTCATGCAATTATGGCATGCACCACAGAGCTTAAAGGGCTGAGATTTCATGAAAGGGACTTCTAAGGGACTAATATCTGCAGGATTGCTAAAGTAGGCAAAGGGGAAGTATACTGGGTTTGAATCGACCCAAAAACTTTGACTTGTAAACACAATTAAACATTTGGCATAACTGGGATTAGAACTCCTACTTAGCTATCTATTTGTATTATAGTGTTAAGCAGTTATTGTATACACCACACAGTGCATGGGGCTGAAGTCTGACAAAAGGGACTTCTAAGGTGACTGATACCTGCAGGACTGCTGAAGTGCGAAAAAGGAAATATACTCGGTTTGAATGGATCCAAAATAATTAATTTATGAACACATACACACAGTTTGATATTTGCCAGAACTGAGATTAGAACACTTACATAAGTAGTTATTTGTACTACAGTGCTACACAGTTATCACACACACCACACAGCTTATGAGGCATGATGAAAGCAACTTCTATGGTGAGTGATATCTGCAGGACTGCTAAAGTAGGGAAGGGGAAAGTGCACTGGGTGGGGAAGGCCTACTCATTCCTACATCTTACTGACATTTCTCAAAGTATATGAGCATGCCCAGTGTGACCTTCTGTAGTACATGTGGGACTCCATTCCAGGGATTGCTGTACTCCAATCCAGTTTGTTTTGTGTTACAGTCAAACCTCTCAACCTGTTGGTGCAGGATATCTGTAGATAGCCTATCAAAATGGGGGAACAATGGGCCATATGGTGATTGTGATTATTTCTCTTAATAATGTATGGGTTGCTAGGGTTACAGGGCTTGTTTTAGTAGACATCTGACATATATGCTGTTTACACTGTCATGTATTGTTTCAGTACCTCGTGACATACTTCCTCAGATCATCACAGTGGTTTACAAGAGGAATACAGGATGGATGATGCACACACCAAAATTATGGTCCAAATGCTATGTATTCTGGCACAATCCAGCCTGTTGAGATGTGTGCCTATGAGCAATTGAATGCTGGAGCTGTGGAAACAGTCCAGCATATTGGTGATATATTACAATGTAGAATCTCTGTGCATTTCTTTTCTGGCCTGGTCTTATTTCTAGTCCACGACTGGGTAATATAAGTCAGACAGGATCAGGGTGACAGGCAGAATATGGATAGATTTGTAGGGGATATGATATGGGGGGTGTCCTAGATTGGATATGTTTGCCTATAGCTACCAGTGCTTTGCATAGGGATCTGCTCAAAGGTTTATTGCACTTGGAGGGTCTTGTGTGTGTCAGACTGTTTGACCAGCCTGGAGGTGTGTATTTGTCTGACATATATGTATGGCCCACCTCATTTGGCTTGGCTGGCCACATTTTGGGGTCAGCATGTTGCATAGGATGAGTGATCAGGGAAGGGTTTGCTACTCCCCAAGGGCCAGGGTTCTGTGGGAGCAGACATGTCACCATCTTCCAGGGTTTGGACTGCCTGCAATGAGTGCATTCCCATGTTTGGACTCCTAGGCCTGCCTATCTACTGTACAGAGTATCACAGAATGTCTACATTCATGACTCGTATATCTTGCTGGTTACGAAAACTAGTGTGGTTTTCAAGGAAAAGTGTTTTGCAAGTCACTCAGGGTTTGAAGTCAGATATTACTGACAGCTGACATTGCAGTTTCTGACTTCGTGCTCATCAGATATTCTATGCTGCTACAATCATTCCATCAACTTTATTACATTATTAGAGCAGTAATTCAAATGTGTCCTTCTTGTTGGACTTTTTTCACCCCATTATTCATGGCTTTGGGGAGATTTCTGTCTCTCTGACACTGGCAAGTGTTCTCCTAGAAGTTAGCAGCATGGCCTTTCTTTGCCTTTTTTATTGTGTTATGTTGGTGCTATGGACCCAATGATACTCCCTAACAGGGCACTGTGGGTGAGGCATGGGCATTTGCCACAGGCCTATAGGCCAGGTGTGACAGATGCAGGCCATCTTCTAGCAAGGCAGTGCATTCTGATGATCATATGTTCCCAGTCTGCTGGCAGTGGACAACTCTGGGATGGCACCAATAAGTTAACTGTGGGTGTTACTGACAATTGCTTTCTGTTTGTGTTGAGCCATCACTCTAGCTGATGGCTGGATGGTGCTTTAGGCTAGGGAGATGTTTCTGCATTTCTATGGGAATATGAGGGGGTGACACATCCCTACACAATACACATTTGAAAAGACGGTGCTGATATTTGCTTAACATTTTGGTCCCATTTACCATAGTGGTGTGCCCTATCCTTCAGACTACAGGCATGACAGTATTGACCACAGGTCAGATAGTTCTGGCATAGGAATTATTAGTTTCAGACTTCTTACCTTTCAAAGCCATACTGCCACTGCCAGACCTGCTGTGTTATCACTGTGTAAAAGTCTGTAGGTGGGGATTTCATGCATGTCACCATGTGGGGGCCTTTGCCATGCATTTCTGTATGTTTTTTGACAGCTGATCTGCTGAGTGAGGCTGGAGGTGGGTATGAGACCCCCACTTTGACATCCATGCATGTGACCTATGACCCACAGTAATTTGGCTCACCACATATACTGCAGTGATATTTGTCAACTAGGGTGGTACTGCATGGTGTGGGTAGGCCAGTACTGGTAATACACTTCCTGCTATCCCACATAGCTGTCAGTTGTCTGCTGCTATCCCAGTAAGCCACCCCATTTCCTTGCATGATTGAATCAATACCATAGATATGCTAACAAAACATTGCACTTAATTCATTAATTTTGTTAAGGAGACTGACTGACTTTGTGCCTGAGGCTGTTGTGAGGATGGTGCTTGAGGGCTGACTATGTCGGATGCACACAGTACACTACCTATACATGGTAGGGTATAGGTGGTGTGTTGTTTGGCATCCATTTTACTGTGTGTGTGAGTCAGAGTGAGAGAGATCAGTCCCTTGGATCCTACAGTGTCAGTGTATGTGCTATGTATTGCCTCTTTGCCAAGGATAGGACATACTGGACATGCCTCTGTCTGCCTACAGGGGTAGGCTCAGGATGTTCCTCCTCTGAGTCCCTCTGTGCCTGTGGAGATCTTGGCAATGGTGGCGGGCTGTGTGGCCTTTCCCCATTTTGTTTCAGCTGCAACTGTTTCCGCAGGATCATATTGTGTAGAATGGCACATGCTATGAACATGTGTGCACATGTGACTGGAGAGTACTGCAAGGCTCCACTGGATATGTCAAGGCAGTGGAACTGTGAACTGATCATGCCAAACTCATGCTCTATAATGATCCTGGTTTGTGCTTGTGCCTCATTATGGTGTTCTTGTGTGTGTGCATTTCTGATGGTTGTCATCATCCAAGGCTCCAGTGCATAGACAGCATCCCCCATCAGATGGCCATATGGGATGTCTCCACTGGCAAACACCCGGTACAGCTGTGATGAATGCCACATGTGGGAATTGTGATAGCATCCAGGGCTGCCAGCCCACACATTCATGATAATGCCCTGGGAATCACACACAACCTGGCAGTTGATGCAGTGGAACCCCTTGTAGTTTAGGTAGAACCTACCCTGGTCACTGAGTGGTGCTTTGATGTGGATGTGTGTGCAGTCTATGCAACCCAGTACCACTGGGTACTCTGCTACATGGTGGAAAAGATGCATATTGCTGGTCCTCCCCTCACGGTGCTGGGGAAGTAAATGTGCTCAGTGGCATGCAGTCGCATGACATTCAGGAACTGTTGGAGCATCCTGGATGTAGATGCCTGTGAGACCCCCATGGTATCCCCAGTTGGTCTTTAGAAAGTACCTCTAGCTAGGATTCTTAAGGCTACACATACCTTGGTATCCACTGGGATGGGTTCCCCTCTGTTGGTTCTGGGTCTGAGGTGAGGCCAGCACAGCTCAACAAGTTGCTGAAGTATGTCCCTGTCCACCCTGTAGTGCTCTACTATCTCCAGATCATGTAACCCCTGGTAGATTACCCTGCGTCTGAATACTCTTCTCCTCCTCCTCAGTCTGAGTTGGTCATCAGGATTATCCTCCTCACCATCCTCAGTCTCTAGCACATACTGATAAATCATAGCAACAGCAGCCTCTAACATATTTTGTTAGTTTTGTCAGTTTAAAATTCTCCTGAATGTGTACACCAGTGGTGTAGCGTTTGTGGGAAAAGACAGACTGGAAAGTGTTTGCATAGTTTATAGTAGTGTGCTGTGCTGCTGCCTGTGTAATTGGCTGATTCTGATACATTCCACCTGCCAGCTATTGTAGTTCTCTTTGATTGATTGACTTCTGCTGTTTCCCCTTCCATTTCCTCCCCATTTAAGCTCTGAAGCATGCCACACATTCCCAGTACTCGAATGTAAATAGTTCTGCTATTCCCTGTGTTGTTTAGCTAAAGTAAACACTTTTAAGAAGAATTGGCCCTCCATGGATGCAAACACACTCTGAATTTCATGGAATAAGTATATACAGCCACAGACATATCCCCTTCCTTAGCTGTGCTTAGGTATGGGCAAACATGGGCCACTGAGCTCCAATGTGCTTACAGCAGGCATGACACGGCCCCTTTTCATATTAGCTGCTCCTCCTGCTACTCGGTGGTATTAGAGCACCTACATGGTAAGTTGGAGTCTGACACTTAGAAGAAATCTGTGATTCAGTATAAATCCCCTCACTTGCATATACCACTGTCTTGCTCCATAGTTACCACACTTAGGTTGGCCCTTTCCCCTTATCAACCATTATTCCCTTGTATTGTTTTCATTCTGCATGCCATTGACTATAATGGCAAAATGCAGATTTCTGTAAAAATGTATTTTTCCCCCTTTTTTTTATTTTCGGCACAATCCCGTTTGCTTGCCGCGGCCTTATGCTTAAATGGCTGAGATTGGCCAAAAAAAAGTTTATTTTAAAAAATTAAAACTATTTTTCATGCCAATGGCCATATTTTTGGCCATTAGCATGCCTACTTAATATAATACATGCTTTCTTCCAAGCTGTCATGCCTCCGTTTTCTCATTTGCAGAAATGTATTCAGCTAGTGACTGAATGCATTTCTGCAGGTTACATTATTCCTGCATGAACACCTGCCTGCTTGCTGAATTGCTAATTCACCTCATTTGCATTGTTTTCACTAGCAAATGAGGTAATTACCATAAGGCAGTGGTGTTTGTGCAGGAATAGTGTAGGAGCGCTTGTGCACGTCCCGGGAGCTCTATACTGAATCACTCGGTGGACTTATTGCGTGCAGCAGCTTCTGCAGTATTCCTGCACATCGTGCAGGGCTTACTGAATCCCAGGGTTAGTCTTTGTTCCATTAATGTATGGAATTTTACAATAGTAGTTTACCCTACAATCCAAACTTGAGTTGACTTGCTAAAAGACTCAGATATAATGGTGTTTAAATGCTAAAGAATCATGTACCAATGTCCCTGGTTGCATTCCCTCTGAAGTTAAAACTTCCAAGTCCCAAGGCTTCACTTTGCTGAAGTCTGTAAGTGCTGTCGGCTAATAGCTGTCACAAAAGACCATTTAACCGTGTATTATTTATTTATTTTTTTCAAAACACTTTTTATTTGCTTTTATAATTGTAACTAGCATAACAAGAAACAACAAAAATCAACCGTGTATTATTGTTGAATTGGTCATGAAGCTGACTGCTACTTTGATACTTTGTGCTACAGTACATCTTAATATCAGCTACAATGACCTCATTAGAAATTTACAAAACTCTGAACCAAGATGGCTTTGATTCAAAATTCTTTTCTTGCTATACCTGGTAATGAATACAGTCAATCACAATGAGTCATCTTATTGTTGTATAGATTATTTGAATTGCAAAAATAAAAAGTTTGTGATATTTTGTTATGCTAAAGCCAAACCTTTATCAAGAGGTCTCTCATTCTTTCACTTGTGCTTAGGTTAAATTATTCAGAAATGTGGTGTCTGTATTTGAGTTTGTTTTGAGACATTTTATTTGTGAGTTATTTAGGACCTTTGAGATTTGCCCACTTCTGTTCACAGTGCATCTGTACTTTGTTGTAAGGAGAATAGGATATATCACAACACATCTGTAAGCCAAGTTACAAAACAGGTGTTCTCCTTTTTTAACTTAACTGATAGATCTTTATGATATTTGCCTAAATGCCACAGGTGAGTTTAGCTCAATGAATTGCACTCCATTAACTTCAGCATTAAAGTAAGCTTACATTAATTCTTTATTTCTTAGTCCTGCTTCACCACTGGCTTCTGGTTTGTCCTTTGGAAGGGACTTGTTCTGACAATTTTGTGATTATTCATATCCTATACTAAAACTGTATCTGTACCACTTTTGTTAAAGCTCACATCTGCAAGATATATGAGGATGATTCATATTAGTAGGTTATGGATTTCTATTAAATAATTTAGAATGTTGTTGTTTGTCCCGGTTAGGGGTCGCCACAGCGGAACTCCAGTCTGCTAATGATTGGCAGTTGGTTTTTATGGTGTCGAGTTGCCAGCCCAATGCCCAACCTTCAACGAAGGCACACCCATTCAACACATGTCTTTTAAACACCCATTTGACCACGGGGAGGACATGCAGACTCCACACAGAAGGCACTCCCAACCCAAGCCGAGAATCGAGCGGGAGAACCTCCTGCTGTGAGGCAACAATGCTACCGCTGCACCACCGTGGAAGAACTATTAAATAATTTGGAATACATAGACTTAAAAGCAACTTGTATTTTGTTTGTTTGCTTGTTTACCTGTAGGTGTTGCACAATCTTGTAGACATCCCAGGGTGACCTGGAAATGGTCTATTAGAATCAGTTTTCTAACCTCATTAACCTACTTTAAATTAAAATATAATATAATATAATATAATATAATATAATATAATATAATATAATATAATATAATTAATAATATAATTAATGCAGAAAGATTGACTTGTGACAATTGATTTCCTTATGGAATCTGGCCTTGGGTTTATTTTTAATTGTGATTGCAAGTCAAGTTTACGTAAACAAAAGTTATCCAGTCATACTACTGAAAGTGTTCCATATAAGAAAATGAGAGCTATTTGTTTAACATCCCAGAAACATTTTGAACTGGCAGAGGAAGCTGTTCACAGTGCAAGTATTTTGCCTTTACATATTTTCTCAGTAATGTACTTGTTTGGAGGATGAGAAAAGTGATCATGGATATGGAGATTAGTCCACAGAAAAAATTGCAGGTTAACAATAATCTCCAAGCAGTGTTTTTTTTTTTGTCAGAAACAAGAAGAGTCAATATGTGTACGTAGCAGGAACAAGACCACATGATACATTACTTGTTCTAGGATGTCTGATGCAGCACATCTCAGAAACAATTGTTTACCAGTGATGCTGCTGGATAGAGGCAGTGAACAGGACACACGCACACACACACACAAACACATACACACACACGCACACACACTATACATATATATATATATATATATATATATATATATATATATATATATATATATATATATATATGTGTGTGTGTATAAATCTTAACTTTTTAAATTTTTTTATTTAAAATTTTTTATTTAAAATAAATCTTAAAATGTATATGAAGATTTATATATATATATATATATATATATATATATATAAAGATTTATATATATTGCTATATTAAATGCTTCCTTGCATATGATGATGCATTGTACATGAATACTTACATTTCCTTTTGTTAATATTTTTTTGTATTATTTTTTTAAATGGTAGTTCTCTTTGTGGTTGTCCTTTGCATTTATTCTGCCATAATAAAGTCAGTGTGTCATATGCCTGCATGTGTTTAACATGTATTATTATAGTTCCTCCATTTAACGTGCACTAACAAATAGTACAATATTTCAGGACCTTAATGGGCTCAATGCTGTACCAGTGATGCACTATATGAGCACCGTTGTACATGTTTAGGTAGTATTGTAGTATTACTGTAACTGCTCTGTGGTTCGTTTCTGTATGGATATGTATGTGTATATATATATATATATATATATATATATATATATATATTTATACATATATATTTATGTATATATATATATATATATATATATATATATATCACACACACATATATATATTTATATATATGTATACACACACACACACACACACACACACACACATATCTATATATATATATATATATATATATATATATATATATATATATATATATATATAGATATATATATATATATATATATATATATATATATATATATATATATATATATATATATATATATATATATATATATATATATATATATATATATATATATATATGGATCTGAAACTTTGAAATTCATATGACCGAGACCATATGCATGAAGTTTTGGAACTTCGAACATTAAATACAAAAATAAAAAAACAACATCGACAAATGAAGAGCCGAAGTTTCCATCATGGTAAGTTACCGTTTGGCCATCCAGAACTGAAAAACTGCCATTAAACCGACTACACAAATGTGGGGGGCTACACCCCCCCCAACTTAATATTCCAACTCTGAAAATGCACTACCATGGGGATACGGGGCAAAGTTCAGGTGGATGGCCAAATGGTAACTTACCGCTCAGGAAACTTCAGTTCTACATTTGTCGATGTCCTGCTGTGTCGGTGAAGTGGAATTCAATGTAGTGGCCTTTCGACTTACTAAGGGTAATCGATATATATATATATATATATATATATATATATATATATATGATTATAATGTGCTAATTACAAACAAGTATAAAGTGTTTTATACACTGTAATGGTATTTATGCATTACATTGTACTGAAGACTATACTTTTCTATGTATATTATGCATTATACAACTTTGTGCACTGTGTTTATGAATCTCTGGGCTAGCGTTTTTCCAGTTATGAGCTGTTGTTGTGGAGTTTACAGCACACCTCTGTGTTGTTAGGTTCAACATGACTGATTCTTCTTCAAGATGTATACTGAGAACCTTCTTTAGTGAAACATTCCTTTTAGCTGTTGTTGTCCTAATGGGCTAACAATTCTCAAAACATCTGTGTTTCTAGATAACCATGTTCTTAATGCCAGTGTCATAATGATGTTAATTTCACATGCTTTAGTGCTCTCGCAGCAAAGCAAATGTATTACCTTGTATTATCTAAACATGGACTTTGAAGTAATTGCTATATGTATCATTATATTTTGTTTTCCTTTTCCTTTCTTCTCTGTTGGTGATTTCATCAATTTTTAACTTCAGATGATGAGTTTCATTTCTTCTTTCTTCTAGCCAAATGGCTTGTTTATTCTCCCTTAGGTGAGAGTCTTCAAAACTATTTTGTTCCTCATTTTGCATGTGGATTAAATGATAGGAATGAGTGTCATCCTCTGTCATGGGAAATTGTAGATGTTTTCTTAAACTATAGCTATTTTCACAACCCATTTGTACAATATACCGGATATATATATATATATATATATATATATATATATATATATATATATATATATATATATATATATATATATATATATACACAATGTGTGTGTGTGTGTATGTGTATATATATATATATATATATATATATATATATATATATATGGTTCCCTATCAGAAGCCTGAAACACTATAAGCTTGAAAATCAAAATCTTGAAACCAAAAGCCTGAAAATTCAAAATCCCGAAAACCCAAAATCCTGAAACTCAAAATCCTGAAAACACAAATAATGCTAATATGTCGCTATAAAGACACTAATATCTACCAACTGACCCTGACCCTAACCCTAACCCTAAGGTCCGTCAATATCGCACACTCACCTGACCCGCGCCCTCACCCTAACTCACTTAAACTGCCCCTAACCCCAATATTTGTCACTATTGCATACATGCCTAACCTGCGCCCTAACCCTAACTCACTTAAACCACCCCTAACCCTAACATAAAACCAAACGCACACTCACCTGAACCCAACGCATGACCTAACACCACAGGGCTACCAATAGCAAAGCCACAATGACGTCAGTATGTCCATTTTGTGTTTTCAGGATTTTGAGTTTCAGGATTTTGGGTTTTCGGGATTTTGAATTTTCAGGCTTTTGGTTTCAGGATTTTGATTTTCAAGCTTATAGTGTTTCAGGCTTCTGATAGGGAACTATATATATATATATATATATATATATATATATATATACACACACACACACACACACACACACACACACACACACACACACACACACGATGTCATAGTCACAATTGACAATACATTTCATGCTTTTTGAAGTGCAACCATATATGAAAACTTTAATTAAAAAAAATCATAAGTACAAATGATTGATACATACAGTAAAACAACAAAACATTGCATAACTTATATAGAAATCTGCTAAACTTATTATAGTTTTAACATAAACTTTTTACAGTTTTAAGATGTTTTTAGCACACTAATTATAGAAACTGATTCATTATGTGAGTGAAAGAGTGTGTTTGTGCATGCATGTGTGTGTGTGTGTGTGTGTGTGTGTGTGTGTGTGTGTGTGTGTGTGTGTGTGTGAATTGATGATTGAAATGTTGATTGACTTACTAGCCAGTGAATCACTGAAATGGGCTTTAATATGCATCACACGAGGTCACAATTCTTATTTTCTACCTTCCTCAAGATGGATACTTTGAGACTTGGCCATCTTAATATATGAGACCCAAACTGACTAAATGTGAATAGATGATTGGTCATCCTCCTCCGCATCTAGTTCATTTTGTATATAGATAAATATACAATTTTAGCTTTTAACATAGCAAGTTACAGCCATTGTATAAATTTACTTAGTTATAGTAAAGTAGTTATCTTGAGAACTGAAATCATATAATTATTTTTCTAGCTAGAAGAATAATTTTCTATCAGATTGCAATATTCCTTATAATTCACAGGTTTCAATCTAAAATGAAGGGGATTCATCCAAAGCATATTTTTTTTCCTGGAAGTAGGCATCACACTCACCATAACATAATTTTTCCTGGTATGATGTATACCTTTCTTTAGCATTTTCAGAGCTTTGAAAGCCTTTTTGCATTACCAGTACAGGGAGATTTTTTTTTCATGTGTGCAGTACATCTAGAACATTTGTCAACAATTATATACATGATTTTGTCTGTACAAACTATTTAATAATACTGTATTTATTAACCAATGGTTGCATTCCAGTTAATCTGTATTTTGGAAAGGCAAAAGTACAGCAGTATAAGTTGAACTTACTATAACAGTAGCTGTTCCTCTGATCACTTCTGCAGTAGCCTTAGGATATAACAACAGCAGAGCAGTGTCCAAAGCTTCAGGGCACCTTCCACACACTCAAACAGTCTAGCAGCTTGAGTTGAACTGACTAAAAGACAAGTTTGGGCATGAAGCCCTTTAGAGCTTTACAGCTGTGTAATAGTATGCTCCTCTCAGGCTTTTGAGGATCGACAATTGGCTTGTGCTTTCCTTAGCTGGGCAGAAAAGTTCCCTTTGGGGAAAAAACTTCTATTTTCTTATTTTTTATTGATGTTTTATTACTTTCCTCTTCAAGCACTTTTGTGAATTGGTAATTTTATAGGCATCGTTGCTTGTTTTTCCCAGGATAGAGCCACCATTTTTGGTTTGATCATGGCGCAGATTGTCACTACTGTGGTTGGTCCTTCTTCCTGCCACAGAATGAAAATGTTAAGCAAACAGCCTTTGTCACCAGAGCAGGCTAGAAATTTGCCTCCGCCACAGGTGATTGACTCTGCTGTGGCCATTTGTTGCACCTCAGACCACTCATCTTTTACCCTGGATTTTCCTGGTGTAGTGGCCACAGCCACTATTGACTGGACATTAGTCATGTCCTCTGCAGCTGTTGGAGTCCCCTCAGTATGCAAGGGAGAACCACTCTTCTTGATCTTGGGAGAGGAATCAAGGAAGGTTTCCTTGTTGTGTCAGAATGCTGTGGCCATTCCTGGGGAAGCAACATCTGCCATTAGTAACATGGTTGCCTCCATTTTTTCCTCTCAAAAGAAACAGAAAATCAAGCATGTATCTACTCCTCCTAAAATTTCTTTGGATAGGAGTAGTTTACTAGGATTAGCACAGGATTTGATTTTGGCCATTGATCCTTCTTGTAGAGAGGTTTCCAGTAAAGAAAGAGGGAGACAGATTCAGGATTTTGCCCTCAGATATATGATTCAGACTCAGAGGACATCTTACTTTCTGATTCTGGAAAAACCAACAAAATTAGTTCAGAGACACCAGCCAATTAGGAGACACCACAAGTTGTTTTAGCGCTTTCATTCACATTTTACTTTCTGATTCTCTCTGTGGGTGTTTCTCTTTCATTGAGACTATTGCTAGAATGCCCCACTGTTTTCAATAGAAGAACAAAGAGGTTTCTCAATCCTTCATAAAAATATGTCATCACAGAAGGATTTTCCAGAATCTACACCTACTCATCCTGCCCTGTCTGATCAACATGAAAAACATCTGTGACATATGCAAGGCAGTTATCACGGGTGAACATACGTGGAACTGGAATCTCATAGTGTTAGCATATTGTATGACAAGAAAACACTTCTTGAATCTCCCTTTTACTGCCATAAGCTCTTCTCAATATTTGTGTTACATCATGCATTTCTGTTTCAAAAGTAATTCAACTCAGTTACACAAGGATAGGGTAGGATTAAAACTACAGGAAAATATTGCAATATTTAATGCTGCTGTAATATTTATCATGACGATACAAACATGTTATGGCTTTCATTTCCGTAGTATCATGAATCACTGAGGTCTATATTAGTTTGCAGAAATGGCATTCTGGCGAACAACTAATCATCGACCCATAAACAGTGAAAATCATGTCAGCAATTAATTGACTTTACTAAGGGCAATGAAATAGTTGCCCAAAGCACAACAGACCTCCGTACAGTTAAATCAAATCCACCCAAGTGGGGGGCTTTGCCCCTCACACCCCTATTAATTATATATACCAAATCCGAGATCACACTACATTGAAGAAAAGGGCAAAGTTCTGTACTTGTCCATTGTGCTTCAGGCAACTATTTCATTGCTCTTAGTGAATTCAGTGAATTGCTGAAGCAAGTTTTGCTGATTACGAGTCAATGTTTAGGTGTTTGCCAGAATGCCATTTTGGCAACCTAATAAAGACCCAAATCATTGAACTAGGGTTAGCCTTCACAGAAATACTTGACAGATGTCCGTCTATTGATGTTCTCTAACACTATGGACACACATTAATAATGTAACAGCTTCAGATATTGGTTGATAAGAATGGAACAAATACTTTAGTGTATCCAAACCCTTACAGTGTCAATTCATGTAGCAGATGCATTATCTGGTGTGGAAGGCATGATATGCTTCATAATTTATAGTACATTATCATATTTGGTGACTTTCTTCATAAAGTCAGCACATTTTTTATAACTGATCATACATAGTTTCCAGCAGTGGAATGTTTACGTTCTTGGAATTAAATTAGAATATAACAGTTTAGGAATGAATGCAGTTAGATTTTGAAAGAGTTTCAGTGAAATTATTACAAAGAAATGGCTGGCAATTTGTAAATTTCATTCAGTGATAAACAGTTGTGTGCTTCAGCCATGTCAATTTCAGCTTAGCTCGCTTTATGGGATTTATGCATTGTGCCTTTCATGTTTACAGAAAAATGTTCCATATAATGCAAAGAATCCAATTGCAAACAGATGACTATCACAAAGGACCAAACCATATTACTGATACATTAATTCAGTCCAACTAAACAATGTTATTCTTCTTGAGGCATATTTTCTCTTTTGTTTAGTCTTTTGTATGCCACTGAGGGACTGCAGAAACAATTACTGAATAGAATTTCCAGGAAAATTATAAAAGCTTGAAATTTTGGACAGTTTGGAAAATTCTGATAAAATGTAGCATTTATATAATGTAGTGCTCTGTTTTGCATATTTTATTGGCTTCATTACAGTGAATCATTACAATTACTGGTTGATATTCACAACATGTATTTTGAATGTTAAGTAATTAAAAACTGATTAAAATTAAATTACAGAGTTCTTACTGTTCAAATCTGGTTTGTTTCTGTGAAGTTTCTGGGATCAGCTACTTCACCATGTCAATATATTTTTCTCAGTTAATTTTGCATCTCACATCCTTTAATTCTTTTTAAATAACACCACTACAAACTAATCTGTATTCATAAATAAGTAAAAGTAAATATCACATCATTGTATTCATAACAAACAGCAAACAGTTTGATTTTATTTGAATGAGTTTACTCTGGCATAGAAACAATTCCCAGCAGTTTGTCATTTCTGCTTCAGTTACTGATGTTTATTGCTTATAACAAGACCCTCTCTCTTGGGGTTCCACAGGTAGCTGGCAGCCAGTCTCTGAAGAAGGCACCCTTACATGAAGTACTAAAAGTATTAGTCACAGAAACATTCCTGTAGTGAATACCACTGAACTGGAAAATAGATCTGATACAGTGATAACTTCTGGGGATTTGTCAAGCAACACATTTGATTCCTTTTGTATTACATCACTAACATCCTCCTTACATGGAAAAGGTTAAATACTGTAATATTTAAATTGTATTTTCTTCAATTTAATATACCAGCAAAATAATGATTTAATCTGAAATTGCATTTCTTCTCTTTTGGTGATCGGGCTTATCTGCAAGACTCTGCAAACAAGTCAAGCAGTTAAAGTCTAAAATGTTTGCTTCATCATCATTTAACACTTCTATCATGGCAGATTTTTAGAATTGTACTATTCTTTACAAAATACTGTAGCTCTCAGAAACAGATCTGCAAGAATCTTGATGTAGTTTTGTGCAAAGACTGCTGTTACTCAAATATTTTTTTATCTTAGCTTTTCTGTAGGGTAGTCAAGCAGAGTGTTGTAATGTCTACAAGTGACAAGACCACAAACAAGCCTTTTGTGGACTTCACTTGGATTTCAACTTCATTTGTTTGTACTTTTTTGTAGTTCTTACTTAGCCAGTAAACTCCCCAGTTCACAGAAAAACAAACAATGAAATAGCATTAAGATGACATTATGTGGTTAACAAACACAAAATAAAACAAAATGTGTGTGTGTGTGTGTGTGTGTGTGTGTGTGTGTGTGTGTGTGTGTATATATATATATATATATATATATGTATGTGTGTGTGTGTGTATATCTATACCCACACGGGTTCTGTTCATAATTTCGAAATACTGAAATCCTAAATTTCAGTATTTCAATATTATAACACTGAAGCCTTGAAATCCCAAAACATCATAAGCGTGGAATTCAAACTCCAGAAGTATGAAGATTTTGAATTAGCGCTTCTGGTGTTGTGATGTGTGAATGGTTAAGTGTTAGTTTGGTTATGTATGTATGTGTAAGTGTGTTGGTTAGGGGTTTTAGTGTATGTCAGTGTGTGTTGTGACTGTGATGTGTGTGTGTGCGAGGAACTGTGAAATGTGTGGATGTGAGTTACCTTTGTGTGTCTGATTGTGCAATCTCAGAGTTAGTATATATAAGTAGGGGGTGTGGGGGTGCAGGGGGAGGCTTGCCCCCCTGCTTATATGTGGTCTAGGTTTGTCTGTGTGCTTGTGGGGGGAAGTTGTGTGTATGTTTATCTGTGTGCTCTGTGCGTAGTGTAGGTTCAGGATTTTGAGTTTCGGGATTATGGATTTTCGGGATTTGAAGGTTTCAGCTATGTAATTTCGAAATACTGAAATTCGGGATTTCAGTATTTCAAGATTTCATAGTGAACCCATCCACATACAAACAGATACAAATACAGATAGATATTTATTAGATATATATTTCTGAAAACATATTGATGGATGGATTCTCGGATGCTAAAGAATAGCATAACACCATAAAAGTCAAGGATTTCTTTCTTAATAAGAACTGTAAAGCATAATTTTTCACACTCCATCCATGACCTCATCTTGCAGTCTCTGTACTCGCATATTTTGCATGTTACTTAATAACATACATCCTCTGATATCTCCTGTCACCCAGTTAAAATTTTCTTTCTTCTCTGTCATGAGTGTTTTGAAATCTAACACAGTCATGATTCTGTGACTTCACCTAGAAAGCACATCCATTCATTCACTATTATGTTCCCTGAAAATAAATAAATATTTAACATACCTCTCAACTGTAAAGATTTTCGCAGAATGTCCAGATTTTTGCCTCAAATACTTGATCTGTTCCTCATAAAATCTCTGGTTTTCTGACAAATTATGGAGGATTGACGTCTCTAAATGACCAACTAATGAAAATATTTGAGTTTCAGACTTCATATCCCTCAGAAAAATGCATGCTAACACAAATCCTGTTTTTCTAACAGCTTTCTGAGTTTATAAGCGCAATATTTAAAATCTATCCCTATTTTGGGGCCTTTGTCCCCCCATTATTTTAGGCTTTGTCCAGATTTCTTGTGTTAAGAGGTTGAGAGGTATGGTATGTAAGTAAATAAATACATGCATATGCACATAAATGAATACATGTCAGTTTTTACATGTTCATGTTGATTTTAAAAGCATCAGCAACTTTCCTTCTGAAAGTCATTGCCCAATGCAGTTTTATTCTTTTTCAGAACTTGAAAATTATGCATATCACCACTCAACATCCATTGACTGTGGTCGTCAGCACACTCTCAAAGTTTCATTTATGCACTCATTTATAATCTAAACTTTTATCTGATGTGTTATCTCTGTGTGTTTCTGTAGGTGATCAGAGACATCCCCCTTTACACTTATATAAAATAGGTTTATAATTAGATATCTCAGTGAAACTACATACAATGCTTATCACATTTTTAAGGAGATCCAAGGGATCCAGAGAACAGGCATAAATTATCATCATGCGGATATAAGGACCATCTTTTTGTAGTACTCTTCCATTCATCAGCCTCTCAAAGACATTTCCTTAACAGTAACCATGCAAACCAGTAATGATGATAATGAGAATCCATGTTTTATGTCTCTAACAAGATAAAGCTCTAAGAAACATTATACACAGTTTTATCTTAATTCATCATGCATTACCACCCCCCCCCAGAACTCCCACATTTTGCCAGGCACTGAATATGATAAAGTTACTCTTTACCTCCCCCTCTATTACCAGTCTAATAACAGTAGGAACATTGAGACAATGCAGTTACTGCCTCGTGCTCACTTACAACTGTGTGAGTCTTTCTATAGATTATCCCATATGTGAATGGTGCAAGTATCTAATAGCCTTGAGGCAAATATCTCTTCAAATGCTGTACACTGTACCCAGCATGTTGTCGGTTCTGATACCCATCTCATGGAACCATGTCCACCATATCCTAAACAAAATAATAAGTCTTCATACACATTCCCTGCCTAAACCAGAAAGGCCTACCAGATGACAGTTTGGTATACAGAACACTCATTGTTACACTAACAGGCAAATGACATACACAGAGTGTACAGAAAGCACAAATACAAAAAGGGGTCACTCATCTGACAGGCTGAAGCCCTTAAGTTAACAAGGCTTAGACCATGCATCTGTTATAATGTTAGGTATAGGTGACTCCATAGTCAGATGCACAGATGCACCACTCACTGAGTTAAAGAAAGACAGAGTAATGTCTAGCTGTCTCTAAGATGCCAGCATCTATAGTGTAACTAGGGCACTCAAGCCCTTTCACCCTAAGTATGTCATTTCCTGTGTGGGAGTGAATAACTTGAGACATAACTCCTTGTATCATATGAAGGAGGACATCATAGACCTTTCAGAATATGCATCTGAAACTGGTGTAAAACTAGTATTGATTCATACCCCTCCATCACCAAGAATTATGCCATGATTCAAACAAAATATAATTTACTTCAATTATTGGATAAGCTATTGGTGGCATTCTAAGGGAATCCAATATATATGCCAATATTGGTGGAGATGAGATCCTGTACTAACCAGATAATACACCCGTACTTAAAAACTGCATCACCTCCTACAGTAACCTTAGCGCACTTCATTCATCTGAAAAACTACTAGTTCAAACTCTCAAATCCAACAACACAGCTGGTAAATCTCTATTTGCTAACTCTGTTGACAAAACTTGAAATTTTCTTCCTGCTAATCTTACATCTGAACTCTTTCTACCTCATTTCAAGAAAAGTCTGATTCATTACTTTAAAAAACAATGGCTATGTCCTTGTCCTAATCCAGACTAACTCTAACCATCACTCGTGTGCACATGGAGGACTTCTGCCTACACTTTATTGTTTCTTAACTTATAAATCCTATGATTTCCTTGGATTTACTGCCAGGTTAGCCTACTGGGCATTCAATACCCTATCATTCTTAAAAACACTGTCTAGAATTTTCCATTTGAGTAAAAATGTAATAATTTGTTTGTGTATCTGTTTTTGTGTTTGTTTACATCTGGGTTAAAATCCTTTTATTTGTGTTGCACTGTAAAAATGTAACAGTTTGTTGAATGTCTTTTTGGAGCTTTTCTCCCCGGGCCTCCACTGAAAATGGACATGTATCCAGTCGGACTATGCTGGTAAACAAATGCAAAATAAAATAACATAAATAATAAAAAATAAATAAATAATCTTGGCTGTTTTGCAGGTGATGGCCTGTACCTCTCTCTTCATGGCTTCAATACA
The DNA here is from genome assembly GCF_019279795.1 of Protopterus annectens. NCBI lineage: Eukaryota > Metazoa > Chordata > Ceratodontiformes > Protopteridae > Protopterus > Protopterus annectens. The sequence continues at coordinate 1,068,253,979 of NC_056731.1, read as the reverse complement.
TTGGATAGGGCTTTCTCTTTCCCCACAATGCAATTTTTAGACAACAGCAGTCTTCTCTTATTGCTTTCAGAATTTATCAAAGTCAAAACTATATAAAGGTAGCACTACTACAAGTCTAAACATGAAGTTGATCTCCTTACAGACATCTTTAACTCTTGAAAATAGCACTTGAAAATATAAATGTTTTTGTAGTTACTGAAACAAGGTTTTAGAACAGTGAGAGCACCCCCACAATGCAGAGTTTTGATGGCTGCCACTTTTGTATAACTAAAGTGGAAAATAGTATTGTTATCTGAGGGAGTGTGTCTTTATTTCCTAGAAACCATCTCAGACCATTAAGCCAAGACAATGACCTTGAACTCCGCATCGTTTTCACAGTATCTGTGCCATATCATAGCCAACTACCATATCTTCTCTGTGTCACTTGAGGAGTATCTGAACAAACTGACATTCCTCCTATTTAGCCCAACACTATTATATTTGGAGACTTCAGCTATTTCTCTATTAACTGGGAAAGCTACACCACCTCAAATAAATATGAAGAAAGATTCCTGGGCTTCCTTAATGTCCTCTCTCTAGACCAAAATGGTACAACTCGCAACTAGGTGTTCAAAAATATTAGGCCTGCTTCTTACCAATATTGTTAACCTGTGCTCAAGACCTACATGTTGGGTAATGCCCACTATGAGTGTCAAACCTGATGTACCACACAATTCCTCTGTGTTGAAAAACTAATTTAAGGCAAACCTAACCCAGCTAACTGATGAAATTATGACATTTAAATGTTCGATTCACCTCAAAGACCCAATTTCCCATGCTGCCACATTTATGCATAATTTATATGACCACCTCAAATGATTCATTGAAGCATCTACCCCAGTAAGACAAAAACAGAAAGCCAAATTCAAGAATATACTCTAAGGCTGAACCCAGATATAATCAAACTATATAATACAAGGAAGAAACTCATAACCTTTAAAAGCAAACTAAATATCCCATCATCTAGAAATTAACCCAGAAAGATAAACAAAGAACTCAGAAAAAAATCAAATTAAGTAGTTTGGTCCTAAAGTATGTATACATTGAGAACAGCTGCTGCAGATAAAGACAACTGCAAAGCCTTCTTCAGCTCTTTCAGAAATCTCACAGGTGATGCTCAGTAAAGCTCAGACCTAATTCAGAGCTAATAAAGAACGATGCCTTCCACATGTTCAGACCCCAAAATGAGCAAACATGTACCAAAGGTGGAGGTGTATCCATCTTCATTAAAGCCAAATACACCAAGACTGGTTAAACAGTACAATTCTCTAGACGTACTCCAGGTAGAGTTAAATATAGGTAAAACACCTACCACATATTCGCTAACTACAGGTTCCCCACCATGAACCAAGAGAAACACACCAACTACCTGGACTTGCTAGAATCACTCCTTATACAGCCAAACATTTTGGTCACAGGAGATTTCAACTATCCTTCCATAGACTGGACAACATACATGAGCAGTAATGCAGTCTCCCTGAGGGTCCTGGACTTTAATTCAAATGCTCTGAAACAGCTAGTCTGTACCCCCTGCAAGGGGCTTGAATGTCCTGGACCTGATACTCACCAACATGGGGGGGGGGGTCATTGCACTACCTTCCTGTGTGTTGCCCTCCCTGTTGAGATCAGACCATAAATCTGTGTCATTTGAAGTAAAGATCAGACTGTACACACCCACAAGAGCAAACAAACTGAAAAATGTCTCCAAAGCAAACTTTAGACTACTATGAGAGGGCATGAAAATTTTCAAACCCCCTGCTAACACAGCCAACAATGACTCCTATGCAGAGGAGTGCAGAAATGTCCTCTATAGGCATTTAAACAACTGCATAGACTTGGCAGCACATGTCAGGATAAAAACTAGGTCCTCCCAAAGAACCAGGCCACCCAGGTAGACTGCAAGTATAAATAGGTTATATAATAAAAGGAAAAACAGTTATCCAAAAACAAGAGGAAACTTACTCACCAGAGAAAAAATATGCTCCACAGCTTGAACAAGCAAATAAGATATCTTGAAAAGTCCTCTACAGCCAGTTATGAGGCTAAATTAGCATCTCTAGCTAAAGACAATCATAAGGCTTTCTTTAGCTATGTCTGAAATCTTAAAGGGAATACTGAGTTATGTGCCAAAGCGACTGTGGCAGTAATACTCCCACTGAACATAAAGAAATTGCCAATCTGCTGGTAGACAGATTTGGTCTAAATTTCACCTCCCTATCCCCACCAGACCCACCCCAAATTATCCCTGTCACCAATCCACTGCGTAGCATTTCCAAAGAGCAGGTAATAGCCACCCTTTTCAAGGACAAAAACACAGCATCCATGGGACCAGATAACATCCAGGCTGCTTACTAAACAATCTAAAACAAGACCTAGCAGAAATACTTAGCACTCTCTTCAAACATAGCCTGAGCACTGGCTTTGTTCCAGCAGAGTGGACAGTAATCCCCTTACACAAATGGGGTCCATCAGTCGATCCTGGGATCTATATACCCATAAGCCTAACCAGTTTTATCTGCAAGGCCATGGAAAGAATCATCACAGACTTTATCAATAAGGACATAGGTGAGCTCCAAACTCTTGACCCCAACCCAGTTTGGCTATTTTAAGGGCAGGTCTTGCTTATTAAACCTGGTGGATTTCTCTGAGAATGTCACCAAAGCCCTGGATAAGGGCAAAGTAGTACATACCACCTATCTTGACTTAGCCAAGGCCTTCAACACAATCCCCCACTCGGGTATCATTGAGAAACTCTGCCAGCTGGGGATTAACTCATACATCACTAAATGTGTAGCAAACTGGCTCACTGACAGAATGCATAATATCACATTTGGGGATTCCACGTCCACCAGCAAAGCAGTTATCAGTGGTGTACCGCAGGGATCAGTGGTGTGCTGAGCTGTCCACTATTTGGAATCTACTTATCGGATGTCGATGAAAGTAGATAGCATGTGGCTTACCAAGTTTGCAGATGACTGCAAACTAGGTTCAATCATTGAGTCTCCCAACAATGCTAACATATTACAAAAGAGCTAATGCAGACCAATGATTGGTGCCAGAGTTATGGTCTAAAACTAAATGCAAAAAAAGTGCATCATTATCCCCTTCAGCAAAGAAATGGTCCCTGCAAATTGCATTATAGATTGTACCCCTGTATGCTTAAACACAGTGGTGATAGACTTGTGAACACAAGTTGACAGCAATTTAAACTTCAAACACCATGTCTCCACAGTGGTAAGGAAAGCCTTTTACATTGCGCATCTCATAAATAAGGGCATCACATCCAAGACTAAGGATGTTATTACTCCTCTATACTTGACCCTCATTAGACCTCTAATTGAGTACAATGTTCCCTTTTGCATGTACCTCACCCAGATACCTGAAACGAGTGGAGAGATCACAGAGGTTTCTAACTGAGAAAATTGAGGGCCTCCAAAACATGACCTACATTGAAAGACTGAAGTCCCTGTCTCTGTACTCTGTATCCAACAGGGTGCTGAGAGATGACCTTTGCCTGCCATAGAATGATCTCTGACCCTGCCCTAATGGAAATGCTGCATATCTGCAAATCAAATGGGGGCAAGTGTTACTTGCTTCAGGATCTCATCCTAGCCTGTGACATAAACAGAACATGTTGGAGAGACAAATATGTCTTCCAAATATTGCCACTCCTCTGGAATAAACTCCCACTTCATATGATGTAGAGCCTGCCAATGACCCTATTTAATCCCAGCTTTGACAATTGGATGGGAGACTGCAAATTCATCCTAGGGGTGGCTTCTCTGTCCAGCATGGACAGGGGCAGTTGGTAGTAATCAGTGATTCGCTTTGCTAATAACGACCATCTAACCATGGTCATCTCGGGAACAAGGGTATTACATGGCTAGGCTTATTAAGGCCCTAGGGCCATTAACCTAGTCATCTCCAATGACCCTGTGAAACTATGAACCCTTACTCTTCCCCTGATTATATAGTCAACATTTTACTAGAAAAAATCAGCTCTAACTTTACTCTCTTTTCATGCTCTAACATTCCCAAGCTTATTAGTATACCCACTGCACACCTCAGTTCACCTCTGTGCAGGTCCTGAACTCTCTATCCAAGGTGAAAAATTAAAAGAATGGAGCCCTGAGGTAGTCATCCCACTCCACAAAGGGGGATCCAACAGTGATGAAATTATAGACCTATAAGTCTCAAGAGCTTCTTCTGCAAAGCAATGGGACACACCATTATGGAACCTATTAATAAGGACATAGGCAGTCTACAAGTCTTGGACCCAATCCTGTTTAGAGTTGTTAAATATAGATCTTGCCATCTGAACCCAATGGTCTTCTATGAACATGTCACTGATGCATTGGATGTGGACAAATCAACTAAATTACAGAACCCAATCTATTAGGGTGGGAGGCATATAATTTTTGAATAGAGTAACTACTAGTTGTGTCCTCCAGGGATTGGTCTGAGGACCACTTCTGGTTGGTATTTACTTCTCTGATGTCAAGACTAACATCAAAGGCCTGCAGCTGACCAAGTCAGAAGATGAGTGCAAAGTTTCAGCTGTGATTATCTCTCCATTTGACCTCCAAATTCTTCAGGAGGGACTAACCCACACTAATAAATGGTGCTGGACCACAGCCTAAAGCTAGATGTCAAGAAATGCAGCATTGCATCCTGAGTCAAAAATGGACAACCATGCACCTATCACATAAGTGACACCACTTTCAAAATGAACTCAGTCTTTTGGGATCTGAGCACTTTCATTGACAACAAACTATATGCTGATCACCATGCATCCACTACTGTTTTGAAATCATTTTTCCTTTCCAGACTAATTACCAAGGGTGTTTCTACCAGATTTTCTTAAAGGGGCAGTAGCCCAGATTTTTTGCTAGAGGAGTTTGTTTACATTTTAGTACTACATAAGTCACATGCTCACCCAGAGCAAGGTTTTCAAAGAGCCTTGTTACCATAATGCAAGTCAGATTACACAAACTCTCAGTGGGGGTGAGAAGTACTAAGATCATATAAGTTGAAGCTTGTCCTTTTGCATTTTCCTTCCCCCACCCATTGACGTTTGCCTTTTTCTATTTTCCTTCCCCCACCCATGGACAATTAGATTTGTTGAATGCCTGCATTTTATTTGGCTAGAGAAGTTATCTTGTCACACACAGACCTGGAGCCTCTTTAGCAATGAAATGATATCTACTTTACTGTGTACTTGTTTTAGGAAAACAATGTCTAATAATTATTCAGGCCTAGGCAATAGTATTTTTGTTTCATGCTTGTTGCTACAAATCTTTTTTTTTCTTCCAGTGGTAATTATTTTTCATATGGTCTGTTACTAGTGTTGCTTGTTAGGGTGTGGCTGCACTTTTATAATTATATAGATTTTCCCTAATTTTGCATCACAGCATTGCTGTTTACAGTTGTGCCTTGCAAAGAAATTTGTTGAGTAGCAAATGTCCTAATATTCTAAAAGGATAAATATTTTTCATCTTTTCTCTAAAAATGTCAGGCAGCTTTGGAAATGAAGCTAATCACTGTTCTAATAAGTATTTTCTCATTAGCTGATACTGTATATTGTCCTTCAGAAATCACACCATAATTATGTCTATTTCTTTTCTGACTTTTTTTCTATCATTCGTTGTAGTAAAATGAATTGAGCTTTCACACCTTTCCTGAATGTTTGAGTGAAGTACAGTTAATTTACACTGATTAGTATTTGAAAGTTGAGGCAAATGCAGTCCATACATTTCCCCATATACTTTTCAGTACTATGCCTAGTATATTACAGTAGTTAATATATTAGGCATGGTACTGTCTGCCCCTGGTAAAGTCCAATCAGAAATCAGTCTCGTTCGAAGTAACAGCCATATCTGACCCACCCTCAGAAGCAAAAAGGTTAAAACTTTCCCCAAAGCAAACTATGGCCTCCTGATCAATGTTATCAGTAGTATCAGACCCCCTGCCAGTACTGACAGCAATGACACCTACACAGAGGTGTGCACAAATGTCCTGTACAAACACATATATAAATGAATAGCCTTAGGCATACCAGAATGGATCAAATCAAGATAGTCATGAAAAAATAAGCCATCCAGGTGGACATCCCAGCACAAATAGGTTATACGAAAAGAGAAAGAAACTGCTGTCAAAAAACAAGAGGGAATGGCCCCAGGAAAGGAAGAACTCCCTCCAAAGCATAAACAAGCAGTTAGAAATCTTGTAAAGTCCTCTATAGAAAATTATGAAACTAAATTAGCATCCCTAGTGAAGGAAAATCTCAAAGCATTCTTTAGCTATGCCTAAAATCTAAAAGGGAAGGCCCAGCTTTGTGCCAAACTAGCGGAGGGTGGTATCACTTATAATGAATCTGAGCACATCATCAGCCTTCTAGCAGACAGGTTTGGTGAACATTTTACCAACTTGTCCTTACCAATCTTACCCCATAACATACCTGTCACTAGTCCTCTGCCTAGTATTGTCATAGAGCAGGTCATAGCCACACTCTCTAAGGCCAAAAACACAGCATCTATGGAACCAGACAGCATCCCAGGCTGCCTATTAAATGGTCTAAAACAGGGGTTACTGGAACTGCTGAGCATGGTCTTCAATCTCAGTCTAAGCACTGGCTTTTCCCAACTGAGTGGAAAACAGCAGTTGTAATCCCCTTGCACAAAGGGGTCCCTCAACTGACCCTGGGAACTATAGACCCACAAGACTAACCAGCCTTATTGTCAAGGTAATGGAGAGAACCATCTTGAATTTTATCAGCAAGGATATAGGTGACGTTCAAACTCTTGACCTGATCCGATTTGGCTTCATTAAGTGCAGATCTTGCCTGCTAAGCCTGGTGGACTTTTTTGAGAATGTCACCAAGGCCCTTGACCTAGCCAAGGCCTTTGATACAATCCCTCACTAAGGTATCATTGAGAAACTCACCCAGCTGGAGATTAACCCTTATGTCACTAGATGGGTTGCCAACTGGCTCATAAACAGAACACATACAGTCAAAATTGGGGATGCCAACTTTACTAGCAGACCTGTTAGCAGTGGTGTTCCACTGGGATCTGTACTAGGCCCCTATTATTTGGTAACTATTTTTCAGATGTCCAGGTGAAAATAGATGACCTATGGCTTACCATGTTTGCTGATGATTGTGAAATGAGTACAATCATCAAATTCACCAAAGATATCAACATACTACAAAATGGGCTTACACAGACAAACAATTGATGACAAAGACACGGACTTAAAATAAATTGACAAAAAATGTCTCAGTCCAAGTATAGGACTGCCATCTCCTTGTCAAATGTCCACAACAGTATACACAAGGTATGACCAGTGTGATTACATCACATTTAGGTCTGTACAAAGGTCTGACATAATGCTGAGGAGTAGTTAAACATTAAAGAGTAATATAGCCACAATGATTTATTGCGGAACACAATAATATAAAGCAAGGTAGTACAACATTCATACACTGAATACATAGTTTTCTGTCAATTCATTTTCCAATGGCACAAACAGTTCAGCTGTTATGCTAATGTAATTATACTTTTAGTACATCTGGGTGCTGACTAGCCTGCATCACATTACTGTACTGTCCCTGTCTTCCACTCTGTTATCCACACTCGCATTTGTGTAACTAAAAGCAAATTAATGTGAATAGCATATATATATATATATATATATATATAAAACTATATGCACATACACACACGCATACATGTACAGACACACACACACATGCACACACACACACACACACACACACACACAAACATGCAAACACACTCACACTCGCACATACGTCCACACACACACACACACACACACACACACACACACACACACACACACACACAAGCACAAGCACAAGCACATGCACAAGCACACACGCACACACACACACACACACACACACACACACACACACACGTACAGTCCTGAAATAAATATATAAATAAATGCATCTCTACCTTGAACAGTTTGCGGGGGTATGACAGCCCAAAAATAAGGGGTCTATATCACCACAACAAATGGTGATAAGTTTGAATGCCCTTTGTTTGAACCTAAAATTCCAAAAACCCTAAACAGCAAACTCACGGAACAGCAATTTTTTTCCCAGGGAAAAAAAATCGCTGCTCCGTGAAAAAAAAAAACTAAAGTGGGGGGTGTCACACCCCCAATGTGGGGTGCTATGCCCTCCACAACCCCCGTTCTTAAATAAACCAACTCCAAGATCATGCTACAGTGGAGGAAATAGCAAAGCCCCAAAGATGACCCACCTATTTTTTTTCCTGGGAAAAAAACAATGTTCCGTGACTTCATGGTTTAGGGCTCTCAGACTTTTCGGTTCGAACAAAGGGCGTTTGAACTTATCACCATTCAATGTGGTGATATCGACCCAAAATAAGTTATGTGCTACTCTCTAACTGAATTAAACAAACCTGCAAAAGAGAAAACTGTCCCTGATTTATTAAATAATCACATCTTTGCAGTATGAGCTCTTCTCAACTGTGCAGATTTTCACTGAATGTTCTGATTTTTGCCTCATACCTTTATTCTGTTTATCATAATATAGTGACATACATTTTAGTTTCAGACTTTATCTACTGCAGAAAATGCATGCTTACACAGTTACAGTAATTTGAGTAACTTTCTAGGTTTAGGCTATGCAAAATATGTTTTGATTTGTGTCAACTTCCTCACGATAATTTTAATCTTTGTCTTGATTGCTTGTGCACTTTCCTGAATGTTGAGAAGTATGTGAGCTATGGAATAAAGCCAGGAACATAATTTATATAGATAGATGTTTCACTAGGGAATTAATTGATCTCTGGAGCAATGATGTTTACAGAGTGGGCATTCATATGATTGGTGCATTCGCCACTATGAAATGAGCACCGCTGGAATTGTGAGATTGATGCAGTGGGGGGGGGGAATTATTGAAACGTTGCAAAGAGGGAGCGATTATAACTTGGATTTTGAGGGTTTGGTCTGAGGCAAGAAATGGATTTTCGGGTGGTATTGTGTCCCTTTAATTTTTCATCCCCCTATGCTTCACCTCCATTAGGTCCATAACAGGGTATTATGGTCCTTCTGTGTGCTTGTCTACGCATTTGATCAAGTGTGAGAGACCACAGCATTTTCTCATTATTATAACCAAAGGCATGCCTTCTATTAGCTATTCAGGCTGCTTTATAGTGGTGTCTCTCCTTCTTTTCTTCTTCCTACAGACTCTTGAGAAGTAATCTCTATCTAGCTTACAGAGCATAGAAGGATCCTGCTTTTTGTGACCTCCAGGACATCTGCAAAACTAGTAACACCCTCAACATCTGTTCAAGAGATCTTAACTTCCACAAAAAAATAAATAGGATTTGCTAGATTTATATCCCAGAGAAATCCTCCTTATGGTTACACTGTTTTGGATGTAAAGTGAAGTAGGTTGCTGAGTCTCTTTAAGCATAACCTGTTTGAATGTATGGGCAGTCATTAGTACACAGCATTTCTGATCCTTCAAGTCTTCAATAAAAGGGGTCAAAACTAGTTATAAATTAGTCATGTCAGTGGATACATATGATTTGGGTTTAGGGTTTTGTGGCTGGGCTACTTATGGTCCTCTTATCAACAGCCTATGAATCTATAAACTGATCTGAAGATGATACCAGTTTAATCATCTTTTTTGAAAAATCAGATCTAAACAAAACTTCAAACATAATTCTTAAATATTGTACTGAATGCTTTCACAACACTGATGTTTGATATTGAGGCCTTTTGTTTATAAGAGGAAGTTCTCTATTTCAGCAACAATGTCCTTATGACATCATCTTTGATATGATGTATGATGATCCACTCATTTCTTGATGTAGGAAAACAGATGCATTACCCTTTCTGGCTTTCAGTTCATGAAGACATATAAATTTTGTGGTCATTCTTTAAAACTGAAATAGGCCTATCATTACTAAAAGGAGTAAAATTCATATGGCATAGGGGTATAAAGACCTGGTTACAGACCAGTCATTCTGAGTTCAATAGCAGCTTGGGCACATGACAGAGCTGGCAGTGAAAAATGTGTCTTCTTATCTTAAGATGGATGGGAGGAAGAGCGAGGCACATATAGCTGCATTTCCCTTTGGTTCACCAAGCCATTGGCAGGAGGTTGCCTTCATTAACAAATGTGCAGACGTGTACAATCAAAGGGAGAATAAAATGTCATTGGGATGTTGTTTGTGCCTTCCTCTACCCAGGGGATAGAATTTGGTCAGATGAATGCCCCTTATTGCTAAGATGGTGAGGGCACAAGCAATCTTCATGGCTGACTTTATTTTGGGCCCCTGCAGATGACATTCGACTCATTATACTGTACTGGAGTAATTCATTACTATGCAGGAAAATATGTAGAATGTCTGAATGGGGAAAGCTTAATGGTAGGCAATCATGGTGCTAAAATTACCTACAAATTGAGTGGGTTCCATTCCTTGCTTGTAAGTCACAACAATGTTTGTTCATTTTGATGAAGATTGTAGGGTCACTTAGCATACCGACTGCATAGTTATTCAAACTGATCATTTCCAATACATTTCTAAGCACTTACTGTGAGTTCTGTCTCCAAACATCAGTATTCAGGTCATCTGGACTAGCCACTTATCTTACCTTTATCTAGTCAATAACACATATTCATTGACATTGAGATCCAATTCATCATAAAGATTTATGAGAATATTTGGCAGATACAGTACTTCAATTAAAATCTCTGCTGCCTTGACTGAACTCAAAAGGACAATCTATTAGCTTAGCTAGTCTCACAAAAATGTCTTAATATTTTAGAAGTCAAGCCCTTCATATACCCGATCCTTGAGGTTATCTGACCACTAGTATGTCTCTTCAGTGACTGCAGTTTTTTTTATTTTAACAAAAGATTGCAATCATTTAACAACCCCCCCCCCTCCCCCATACACACACTCACATACACATACACCCACAGGCATTCCACAGCATTTTACATGTAGCATTTGCTGGAACTCATCCTTTACTATTGTTACACATCTTTATAGTCAGCATCTCCCTAAAATCTGAACACCCTGTATAACTGACACATATGTTCATTGCCAGAGTAACCGGTTATAGGAGTGCAGAACACATCCCAAAAAACTTTTATGGCATCCCATTTGTAATGGCCCCATTTAAATTATCTATATATATGTCAACTGCAGCTACTGGATTTGTTCCTTCAGCTATTGTGATAAAATATTTATATTACTATAACTATCTAATAACTGACATAGCCTTGGTAAAAGTTTAATGACTAGGAAGTGTCATTTGAGCACTCAAAAACAGTTAAGCTTAGCATAATGAAGGCTGATTTTACTTCATTATTTGTCCACTCCTGTCAGTTTTTAAGATGCAAATAATATGTCAGTCCTGATCAGCTGGTGTTGATGATTTTACCAGTTTGGTATAAGCCACTGTATTAGTTGTTGGAGGGGAAACCAATGTCATACATTCCCAAAGAATTGCAGGCTGTATTCCAGTATTTAGCTAGGATCAGGTCCTCCAACAGCAACTGGCTGCAGAGGAAATCCCTAGCAAAAACTATTACTTCAGCAAATTCTATCATCATGTGAATGAAAAACTTGGAACGAGTGAAAAGGAAACATAACTTACTAATACCAAACACAGGCAAGTCAAGTTAGAGCCCCATCTTGTATGTTCAGAGGTGTTTAAATGAAAAGAACATAAAACAAAAAAAAATCTATTTCTAATTCCATGTGTTAATGAGAAATCTGAACTGCAATTCCTTATTGAGTTTTCTCAGAGTTAAGGATTAGAGCTGAACTGTCAGCAAGAGACTAGAAAAATATAAAAACATAAACCATTTACACTACTTATTATCACAATTAGGCTTAGAATAGAAATAATAACCAAAAATTAAATGCATTCCATGGGATTTTGCGATTCATTAACTGTCATGTAGGTGCCACTTGATGGCTACACAATTTGAGCATGCTAGAGCAATTAGCATCAGCATTAATTGAATTTGCATGCTGCTCATCACACCTATATCACTGCTAGAAACTATCCATGACCAGCAATAGTGTTCACAGCCATGGAAAGGTGTTTGCAAGCAGCAGCATACAATGTAATCAGAAAGGATCACACATAGGCAGTGTTCAGATATGTGCACACATTGTAGCCCAGACATAAATTACAGTCAAGAGCAGGGACATAGTACAGAACAAGGGGAAGTGAAATGGGAGAAGTGGTACATGATAATCTGTTATAATGATGTTTGAATGCTGGACAAGGGAATTGTCTAAAGTGTACTCATATCCCACTGGCAAATGTGAAAAAAGGGCATAAGAAGCATTTTAGACATGAAACCTGCAAGACTGATGCAATGATAATTAGTTTGAATGTCAATCCCACAGGTACTCACTTTAATAATAACAGGCATGCTAATAGAGGATGTGAATAGGGACATAAAGCTGCAGTGAAACAAAGTGGAGATAAAATGTGATATACATGTTAATTAAATGGCTGACCTGAGATAATAGTTTGCAAGAATGGAAGTAATGGGATGAATTCATAGAACCCAGATATAGCGTATAAGGATGTATACACAGGGAATATGAAATCTGATAGCACCAATGTATTATCCATCTTACTCTGTATACACAAGAAACTAAGAACCTTACAGCTGTAATGTCAGGTAACTCAAAAATGGACATGCTTTTGCAAACAAATTACAGTAGCACAAATAGAAAAGGGTTTCTTCATCTACCAAAATGTAATAGACAGGCAAATGTATGGCTATATAAATTATCCATGGCAATCTAAGAACAGACAATATACATAAGTGGCCAATGTCAAGACAGAGCAGATAAAATGTTAGGAGTCTAGCTATGCCACTGCTAATTTGCAAACATGTCTGACATACTAATAGCGGCAATGCTCACATAAAATTACAGGGAATAGTAACAGAACATCAATTTAACAGTAGCGACACAATAGATAGTGTTGTAACAGTGGACAAATCTCAATTTCTGATGATCTCTATGCATTCCATAGAGTAAGGCATGTTTATACACATCTGCTATTAACCCATATATTGCAACGGAAAGAATGGCAGTATTAAACACATCTGGAAACCCATATATTGCAACGGGAAGAATGGCAGTATTAAACACATCTGGAAACCCATATATTGCAACGGAAAAAATGGCAGTATTAAACACATGTTTGGAGTATATGACATGCAAAACAGAGCATAATTATCTTGTGAATAGGTAATGTATATGAGCAAGCAATGACCTAAGAAACATTTGCATCATGTCCTTTTAAAACACATACCTAAACAGATATGAGAGAGATGCATAGTAGTCATGGGTGCCATAGACATGTGCATATTGGTCATGTAAGGAAGAACACATTTGAAGGGCATACAGCACTATCATACCATATAAGGTGTACTGATGATCCACCTGGTATAAAAATCCAGAAAAATGTTGGCACTGTGAGCAAGTACTGATGACCCACCTGGTATGAAAATGCAGAAAAGTGCAGGGCCTATGAACATGTGTATAAGTCACTGTAGTCTGACACATTTGTCTTAACAGACAGATGTTACCAGATTAAGACCCCTGCCTATTATCAAGGCACTTGCCAGACCCTTGTATTGACTACATGTGCCACATCAGAAAGCAATGGAGGCTGTCACAAATAACTGTAATGAATGTGTATGTCAACACAGAAGGTATGACTATAATATGAACAACCAGGTTTAGTCAGATTACTGGAAGTGAGCTACTCGTGTTAATGTCCACACAACAGTGAACATTATAATATGTCTGATTCTTTGACAAGGAAGCTGTTGCTGCCAAGTAGGACATACACTCTCCCAGAAGTGAATACCAGTCTATATGTGTAGGTATGCTATGAAACCCAGTACTCAATGCATATGCTACAGGATATGTTTCAGCATGACATGACCTGGATAAACATTTTATTGCCATCCAGTCACAAGCTGTGATGATATATCATTTTCCAACATAAAAATGGACATAACTAGATATAATGGTGTTTATGCAACATCAGAACATTCATATAATGTCGCCCCTGATTGGAACTGAACAGCTAGTGATGCAACTCAATTGACTAATGACATATGGATGAACCATAAGTATTACAGTGGAAGTCTAACAACCTATATGACAATTCACCTGTGCTATATTATTACACTGTCTTTATGTGTGGTAAAGAATCTCTGAGAAGAAAGGGCTTGTGGTGCTCTGTCATAATTTAAATGGCCACATTATCACTGTGGTTCATGTCAGTCATGGAGTACAGTATAAGGTCCAAGAATGCTAACAGGCAATGAATTTCGATATTGAACACATGAGCATCTGACAACAGACAATACATGATATTTTACAGGATGGGCTTTAATTCTATCCCATAATTAGATTGATGCATAAAGGTGGTTGTGACGTGGCCAGAGGTATAAGACAGTAATTTATTTGTTATTATTTATTTATTTCCAGTTTGATGACCTGCGAGGTCCACTGGGATGAGGAGCCCATTTTCAGTGGAAGCCCGGGGAGAAAAGCTCCATAATACATAGTAAAAATAATACAATTAAGCAAATTTTAATATTATATTGTAGAACTAAGCAAAGTATAACAGCAAAATCGATGAATATACATTACATACTTACATGATGACAGATTAGCGAAGAAGTAGTACATGGTTTAAGGTGTATAGAGGTTGTAAATCATCAGTGAATGGTATACAAACTAACATTTGCAAGATGGCAGTAAATAAGATTAATCCAAGGAAAGGGGAGAATAAGGTGGGAAGTACATTACGTACAATGAGGGCATTAATGTAATAAGCAGGTTAGGTAGGTAGAGTACAATTGCATTTCCAATTATGGGAGAGGTAGGAATGGAGCTGGGTTTTAAAGTGTTCACAGTTTTCAGAGGTTCTCAGAGAAGGAGGGAGAGAATTCCACTTTTTGGCTAAGGAAAAGGATAGGAGAAGCTGGCCAGTGGGACAATTTGGTTTGTATACAGTAATTAGATTTTGGTGGGCAGATCTTAGAGGTGTGTGTGGGATGTATGATGGTAGAATGTTTGTTAGAGCTGGGCATTTAGTAGGTTTAAAGATTAGCTTGTGGGCTGTAGTGAGTTGAAGGTAGTCAAGGTAGTTGGGCAGCTCTAGCTAATTCAGCAGGTGGAGAGACATGCAGTGGTGGGTGGAGTATTTGGATTTGGTGGCAAATTTTGAGATTTTATTGTAACAGATTTCCAGTTTGGAAGAAATAGAGGAAGGTAGGTTGGTTAGTAGGGGAGCACCTTACAACAGTGACGGTAGTAAGTAGGTAGTGGCTAGTGTCTGTCTTGTAGTAGGGAGAGAAAGTGGGAGTTTCTGTACAGCATGCCAAGGTTCTGATGTGTTTTCTTAATATTTAGCTGAATGTGAGTGTTGAATTTTAGATGTTCATCAATAGTAACCACAAGGAGTTTAGCAAAAGGAAAAACTTCTATAGTAATAACAGTCATACAATTACTGCAGTGAGGGAAATGAACCACAGAAACATCTATATAGCACATTACCAGCAGACAGTGCCACAGGAGAATAATGACTACAATTGAGACATTTAGCATCTATGAAGAGATGACCTCAGCAGTGTATTGCCAAAGAGATTTATCTGGTAACAGTAATCTTACACACAATCAGGACTTGAAAACGTTGCCACTGCATATGTGTGTAAAAACAATCATGACTCCATTGGCAGTCACACTTGCAGAAGTTTAGAACTGTTGTAGTTGACATTTACATATTATAGCTACTAGTGTCGGACATGCAGGCACCAGAGAAGATGTCTAATATTCAAATAGCTTCAGTTCACTTGCAAAACAATGACCTCATCACTGTATTTAACCAGAGGTGCAGGCAGACAATATAATGTAATAATCTTGTGGTCTTATTGATGCCACACAACACCTGCAATTTGAAGAATAGAAACATTCTCTCTCCTCCCCACTTACAAATGTTTGCATCACTTCCCCTCTAAAAACATTAAATTGCTATCATTCAACCCAAGACACTTTTACTTTAAGCATTAATGTACAAACTTGTGGACATAGTATTGTCTAAAAAAGCAAACTGTCCATTATGTAATTCATAGAAAATTTAAATCATTATTTTGCAAACAGTATGCATAGCTACACCCTTTTGTAGCAACATATTCATGGATGTGAAAGGTGGGCTTAGAGGAAGGTGTGGTCATCTTTAAGTTTAAAAACTATATATACAGAGTATAAGGACATAATCACCTAACTGTAAACAACCTCAGATACACAGACACACACACACACACACACACACACACACACACACACACACACACACACACACACACACACACACACACACATAATGAACCTCATACATATCTAGTTACACACTCTAGAGAGCACTGTATTGGTTGTAAACACCACCGAAGCATGTCTGCCTCTCAGGGAAAAGATTGTACTTCTGTTGGTATGGCATCATCGGGTGTGTTTCATGCAGGATGTTTCTGTAAAATATGTTAAAAGGGAGCTGTGTGCACATTTAAATACATCTCCTTTAGGTTAGTGACCTCCTGCTTATTTAGTTTACACAATCTAGAGAGCAATGTAATACTCACAAGCACAGCAGGAGAAGTCTAACTTTCAGGCCAGAGATTGTGTTGTTGTCAGGATGACCTCATCAATGTGTGTCATGTCAGATGTTTCTATAAAAATTGTTAGAAGGAAGCTGTGTAAATATTTAAATGTATCCTTTCCAGAGGAAATGGAAACATTAACAAAGTTTACACACACAGAAGTTTTCCATGATGGGCATCAAACCTTCTACCAATTTAGTTTACACAATTGAGAGAGCATTGTAATACTTGCAAGGGTCACAGAAGAAATCTGATTCACAAGGGAGAGATTGCATTTTTGTCAGGATAAAATCATCTGTGTGTTTCATGCAGAATGTATCTGTAAAAGTTGTTATAAGGGAGCTGTGTGCATATTTAAATGCATCTTCTCCAGGGGAAATTGATATAGCAACAAGCACTGCACACATACAAGCTATCCCGGATGTATTTGTAAAAGTTGTTTTAAGGGATCTGTGTTCATATTTAAATGCATCTTCTCCATGAAAATGGATATAGTAACAAGCATTTCACACACAAAAGCTATCCACAACAGGTATTGAAACTCCTACCTTAATAGCTTCCACAATTGAGCAAGCACTGCATTACTCACAAGAGCCACAGCAGATGTGCAACTTGCAGTGCAGAGATTGCAATTTTGTCAGGATGACCTCATCAGTGTGCGTCAGAGAGGATGTTCCTGTAAAAATAAGGAAACGGGAGCTCTATGAGCAGTTAAAAGTGTTTACCTCAGGAGAAGTGCATATACTACCAAATAATACATACAGTCTCATACATACGTTTTCCATGTTGGGCATTGAAAACCTGCCTATCTAAGTTACACAACCTAGAGAGCAGTGTATTGCTAGCTAGCACCATACAAGAAATCTGAGTCTTATGGGAGAGACCACACATTTATCAGAATAACCTCATCTGTATGTTTCAGAGAGGATGCTACTGCAAAAATAGACATAAGAGAGATGAGAGGACAATTAAATGTATGATTCCCAGAAGTGGATACACCACCAAGTGATATGCACAGTTACACACACACCAACACACATATAAACAGATCTTCCAAGATTGGTACTGAACCTCCAACCTATCAAGGTTACACAATCTAGACAGCAATCTGCTAGTCACAAGTGCAATAGGCAAAGATGCACTATACCTCTGTGAAATTGGGTATTGAAAAATTTGTCCACAAATTATACTTGGAAGAGACACTAATGTGCATTCCAGGTTGTACAACAAATGCATATGTGTGCAAAGGGCAATGTCACATCACTATGATTGTCACATGTAATGACCTACTTTTATAATGCAATGTACATTGTGGTACTGTGAGGAACATTGACACCTTCCATATAATGGGATGACATACATATTGACCTGTTACACACCACTGGCAAACATTGTAATGACATCATGTTGGAATGATTGACCACTTCTATCATCTCATACTTGCACTATGTGCATTGGTAAGAACACATGTGCAAGTCGTACATGTAGAATGACAGTGATGGATTTGGTGTCAATAGTTTAACCAAGATGATGCAAGTGTAAACACTCTAGAGCAAACATATTACTTTCAACGGGAAAAGCATAAAATGGAGCAGAAAAAAAACTGTGGCCAGCAGTTGTAAAAATAAAATATCTTCAATGGAAACCAAATGTAAACACCTTCACAGTTACACAGACTGCTTCTTCAGATAATACTATTAATCAAAAACCTTCATCCCTTAAATACAGTGCTTAACATTCAAATGCACTACCTTCCTGATTGCTTGTTACACATTTAAAGAAACACTATCATTGCTACTGCAAAAACAGCTAGTACTAAATACATATACTAAACCTAATTACATTCAAGACTGTATAATAAAATATTAAACTGCTGGGAGTGGAAATTAATAACAACCTAAAATTTGACCTGCATGTAAATCAGATAATTGAAAATACACATAAGAAAATGTGCTGCCTTTACAGGAATTATCCTTCCTAGCCCATAATGCCAAAACTACCACTGCTCGCTCTCATCTCCTATCAACTCTATTATATGTATCCCCATCCTAACTAACCTATCCAAGTCTGACCTAAACAAACTTTCAGCATGCTATAATAAGATTGCGAGATTTGTCACTGGATCAGCCAATCAAACCCATCACTGTCTTTCTCTCAAACGAACTGGCTGGAATTTCCCCACCTCCTCCACTACAACCAACTTGTATTTGCTCATAAAATACTAAATCAACCAGATAGGGTACCATCATTAAAAAACATAATTATGCCTCAACCCACCTCAAGACCTCTCCAATCAAGTGGCAAGCTCCTACTTAAGGCCCCCAATGCAAATAACTCAGCTGGGATTTCCTTATTTTCTACTCATGTTGCTAAATCATGGAATGCTCTCCCATCAGCCTTAACTCTTGAATCCTCTCATACAGCTTTCAAAAAAGCTAAGTTACACTTAATGGATCACTGGACCTGCCTCTACTCATCCCCTGGCTGATCCTGCTTCCCCTCACTTACCCTGCTAATAACATTGTTTACCTATCTACAACTACCCTACTATTGATACTAAACTTTACCATGTTAATTAGCTACGAAATATACCTAAGACGCTTTATGTATCCTGATATATCCTAATATACCTTATAATGTATAATAACCTAAACTAACTGTTATTTCTTGTAAAACTGTATCTCAATATATGTTATTATTTCAATGTATGTAATTATTTCATGTATAGCTGCATCTAAATGCATGTTTATTCAATGTATGCAATTATTTTATATATAACTGCATCTCAATGTTTATTCAATGTATGTAACTATTTCATGTATAGCTGTAATTCAATGCATGTTTACTATGTTCTGATGTTGTTAGTGTGCCTTATATTGTTGTATGTATGCATAACTTACTTGTTAACTGGAGATTTTCTCCCCGGGTCTCTGCTGAAAATGGACATGTATCCAGTCAGACTTTCCCGGTTAACAAATGTAAAATAAATAAATAAATAAATAAATGTAACTATGACAACATTACCTGTTTAGTATATGTATCAATGCAATGTATAAATCGCATATAAACAACCTATGAAAATTAAAACAAATTTTGTAAAAAACATGTTACCCTTCTACCTCACCAGTATACAAACATTGTTTGACATCCTTCTAAAACTATGTTATCTACACAGAGGTCTAACTTTCAATATAGGTTTTATGGGGACTTTGTCATTCAAACCACTACCACTATCCGCTCTTAATTTAAAAATCCAGTGGGTTTCATGTGTTTCTGTCTTATTTTTAACATCTCCACGTCTCCCATGCAGTCTAGTTTTTTCCCTGACTAGGAAGTAAAATTTATGTGTGTCCCCTTTTTGAATGATATGTTTAGCTAAGGCATTAGTGGTGGTTCTAGTATTAATATTATATGTATGTTCCCTTATCCAATCACATAGTCTCCGATCAGTTTTGCCCACATAGAATGAGCCACAGCTTATACAGTTGGGCTAAATAGACCCCATTTGTAGCGTCACAAGTGGTTGCAGCATTAAATGTAAATGTCCTATCAAAATCTGGATGATAGAACTGTCCTGCTGGATTTATGTATTCACAAAAGTTACACATATTGCAGGGACTAGTACCCATTCCAAACTTAGTATTTCACTGAGCATTTCTACCCATTGCATAACATAACCTTCTTTTCAGGGATTTCATATTTTTATATGTAAAACTCGGATTATTAACAAAGATGCCTAGTATTTTTCATCAGCTTCTAGAATAGGCCAAAACTTTACTTGAGAAATAAACAGGTAATCTCACTATGTTGTATTTATTATTACCCTGCATTTAAGCTTCCATCCCCTCAGTTATATCAGACAAATAGGAGTGGGCCTTCTCTGTTCTTTTTTCCTTGACCTGCTGAATAATACACCTAACACTGTGTGTGCTATATCCCCTGCTTAAAAATCTATGCTCCAATTCTTCTATTTCTGTCACAAATACCTCATCCTTTTCACATAACCTGGAAATTCTTATACCTTGTCCCCTTACTATATTATCAAATACATGTGGGGGAATGCCTACTACTTCAATGTAGTAGGTTATTTCTGTGACAAGTTTTCCTATGCACTTTGGTGCTAACATCCCCTGTTCGAGGCTTGGACACACTTATGTCCCAATGGGATATCTGCTCATACGAATATTCCTTGCTAAAACTCAAAAAGGATTTAACACAATTAATATAAAATTTAAAAGCCTCCAACTCTTCTTCTGTGCCTCACCATATTAAAAAGGTCATCTACAAACCATTGGTAGAAGCATACTTGTTCCCTGTATGTATGTATTCCCATTATGGCCCCTTGCTCCCATGTGGCCATCACCAGGTTGGCATAGCTATTTGTACAGGATGTGCCCATAGCTACGCCGACCACTTGTAAATAGATGTCCTTTTCAAACATAAATACATTGTTTTCCAAAACATTCTCTATAAGGAGATATAATAAGTCTATGTACTTGGTGTCATACTTACTATGCTTAACCAAATATTTTTGTAGCATAATTATTCCACTTTCATTTGATATTTTTGTAAATAATGACTGAACATCTAAAGTTACCAGAATGAGGTCAACCATACTGGCTCTGGCTTGGTCCCTGAAGAAAGCATATAAATCTCTTCGAAAAAGTTTTGAGTCACGTAAGATTACAGAACTACATTCCAATAAAGGTTTAAACTTTTTGTCTAAGAAAATGGAAATTGACACTGTGCACCAATTTCTCCCTGAAACTATTGGTCTTAAAGGCGGGTTAGTGTGGTGCTTATGCATTTTGGATATACCCTTTATGAGTGGAATAAGAGGTTTCTCTATATTAAAATACTTGTATAGGGAATACCAAGTGATAGGATAAGGTAACATACATATAATATCAATACTAGAACCACCACTAATGCCTTGGCTAAACATGTCATTAAAAAAGGAGACACACACAAATTACACTTCCCAGTCATGGAAAAAAACTAAACTGGATGGGAGATCTGGAGATGTTAAAAATAAGACAGAAACAAAAGAAACCTGCTATATTATTAAATTAAGAGCTGATAGTGGTAGTTGTTTGAATGACAAAGTCTCCAAAGAAAACACATATTTAAAAAGTTGTTTTTTGTTTAAATAAATTGTTTAACAGTTGTAGGCTACAATAACGAAAATGAGTCCACTCTCCCACAAGGCAAATGCTTCCGTGATGAATGAGGAATATATAATAACCAAACAAATAGTCACAACACGGAAGTAACCAAGGCTTATTCTGTTAGAAGTACTTAATATAAACCTTTCAAATATATGCGTTCAAAGTACTGAAACATTCGATATCAGGATCTATTTGTTTATTAATATGAATAACAACGGTTAGCACTTTCACCCAAGTGGCTTCATCAGACCTTAAAAATATGAACTAATTACAGACCCTTTTATATATGGGCTGTGATATAACCATGACATCATATCCTGTAATCAAACATTTAAAAATGTGCATTTAAAAATACAATACAAAATTAATCATATTTAAATACAGAAAGATAATAATTAAAATGAAAAATAAAATAAAATGAAAAATAAGAATAAATAACCCCCTTCCCCAGCAATTACTTATATGAATAAACTAATTATTTCACTTTCAACCTTCTCTTTTTTAAGGCAGGTTTCATAGAGAAGAGAAGGTTAAAAGTGAAATAATTATTTGTTTGGTTGTTGTAGGCTACACACTAAAGTGTGATGGCCTTTTCTGATCATTTGTAGTCGTTTAAAGCTCTTTTAAGTGTACTTTTTACTGTTTTTGCCTTATCTTTTAAAAAATAAATAAATAAATAAATACATTTCTTGTTTCCCACCTTTCTAAGCTAGTATAGTCCAGTTTTCAGGCTAGTGCTGAATTCAGGGCTGTGTTACAAGTTTCTGAGTTGCCCATACCTTACTTGGATAGAGGGAAGTTTCTCTCTTCACCTGTGAGAGAGGGGAACTTTGAGCAGCCATCTGTCCCTGGAGGAACGGTTCCAGCCTAGAAGTTAGTAGTTTAAAAAACGCTTTGCATGGTTGTGCACCGGGCAGCACCAGTTAGCTAGGGTTAAATTATTCCTGGCTCCAATAAGTCTCCTCTTCAGTTTTTCACTTGAAACTAGTCTAACTCTCAACCTAAGCACTCAAAAAGCATCCTACAGTCCAGCACTTGCCCACACCTAATAGCAAGCACTAATATACCCTGACACTTGACTGCCCAGCAGGGAAAGGCTCTATATCCACCCCTCACCAACCAAGCGACTAAGCAGCTCACCCTACTATTCAGGCATAACCAAACGGTAACTTCAGGTGTACTCCCCAGTCCAGCTGGTGAATCTGGGTATCCTGAGACAATGTTACAACTGCATCATGTACACAGACAGCCGTCTCCTCCTACCACAAAACACTAACATATGTGAGAGATGCAATTATACAGCCAAACTGGAGGCTAAGGTATCTCCACCCAAGACTGGAACAGACAGTCATGAGGAGAAGGTTAACACTTGCACCACACCTCCAGCCTCACACAGACCTACTAAACCAGCACTGGCAAAAAATACACATAAATGCACAAAATCATTCTCAGAGGCTCTAAAAAAAAAACCTGCAAAAGCATCAGAGAGCTCCAAAGCAGACACCCACAAAACCTGCACCTCCCATCACAAACCAGACAACACATAAAACACAAAATCAATGTGCCGCACAATCACAGCCCTTAAGGTGAAATAACATACCTAACACACTAGTAATAGGTGACTGAATAGTCAGGCACACTGACACCCCACTCACTAGGCTGGACAAGGAGAAGGTTACTGTTAGCTGCCTGTCTGAAGCCAGAATCCGCCACTCAGGTCACTCCAGAATAAGTACAAATATGACTCTGTCATTGTTCATGTTGGTGTGAACGACCTGAACTGTACCTCCCTGGACTACATGAAAAGAGACATGGAAGAGCTCTCTGATCATGTAGCCCAGGCAGGTATGACCCTGACCCTGAGTAGCATCCGGCCCTCACCAAGAATGATACCTCAGTATAAAGAAAAAATGATCAATTTCAACAATTGGATAAGCTTCTGGTGTCATTCAAAGGGGATCCGGTGTCTGTCAGCCTGGGATGACATGCTCGACAAGCCGCGTTGCTTCACAAGAGACGGCTTGCACCTGTCACCCCTTGGCTTTCGAATACTGGCCAAGGCTCTTGCTGCCCACATAGTGTCTGTTTTAGGCAAGGCTCAAAATTCAAACCCACCTCCATAAACAGCACAAGTAAAAAAACTGAGGGTTATGCTACTCAACTCCAGGAGTTTAAATCTCAAAATGCATGCGCTCAAAGCACTCCTAAGTATGGAGAACATCGACATTTGTGCAGTAACTGAAATCTGGTTCAAGGCTCCAGAGAGCACTCCAGCACTACTGGGCTACAACTCATACCACACATTTCGGCCACAGAACACGGACCGAAACACAAAAGAAGGGGGTGTATCCATATTCATCAAGGATACCCACACCTCCAGGTTAGTGGCACAGCATGATACCTTTGAGATCATCCATGTGCAACTAACATTGGGCAAATCTGCAATGCAAATTGTGGCCTGCTACAGATCACCCTCCATGACCCAGGACCACCACTCCGCCTTTCTGGAGACACTGGAAAACATGAAGGTCCTACCGAACACCCTGATCTTGGGAGATTTTAATTACCCTACCACTAACTGGAAAAACTACTTGAGTACAAACTCCCAGGCTCAGCGCTTCTTGGAATTTGTCAACTCAAATGCCCTGGATCAGCTGGTAAACTCCCCTATCAGAGGCCACAACATATTGGACCTGGTCATCACCAACATGGGCAACAGGTGCTCCGTACCGGAGATCAACCCGTCACTGGTTAGATCAGACCATAAACTAATCACCCTGGATGTCCACACCCCACCACCACCCCCAACCAAGGAAACCACAGTGAAAAACATTTCTAAAGCAAACTTCACCTTACTTAAGGCAGAGGTGGTAAGTATCACAGCCCCCATGCTAAAGGATAACACTGCCCAAGATGCAGAATCCTTAACAATTGCACTCTATGTGCACTTACAAGGATGTATGGATCGTGCCATCCCTAGCAAAACCAAGACTCACTCCCCTAAGAAAAGGAAACCAGTCTGGTGGACCCCTGCCATAAATGGGTTATACAACAAAAGGAGGAAACTAGTTCAGAAAAAAAGCAAATCCCAAGAAGGAAAGACATACTTGATCAGTACCAGTAAGAAACTAAGGTCCCTCATAAAATCATCCAAGGCTAACTTTGAAAGAACAATAGACAAGTATTTGAAAGATAACCACAAAGCCTTCTTTAGCTATGTCAAGAATCTAAGTGGCAACTCGCAGATATGCTCTGAGATAGTACAAAATAGCACAAAATATACTGAACCTACTGATATTGCCAACATATTGGCAGATAGATTCAGTGCAAACTTCACCTCCAAAAGGGCCCACAACAATACCGGAAAAGTAGTGTCCCAAAAATCACAGAAGCACAGGTGAAAACAGCCCTGTCAAAAGCGAAAAGCACAGCATCAATGGGGCCAGATGGTGTCCCAGGCTGCGTCTTGCATGAACTACAGAACAAACTAACCCCCCCACCTAAACACGCTGTTCAACCTCAGCCTCTCCACAGGCTACGTGCCCATAGAATGGCGCACAGCAATGGTTATTCCGCTCCACAAAGGAGGAGCCACTACTGACCCTGGTAACTATCGCCCCATAAGCCTGACTAGCCTGGTCTGCAAGGCGATGGAGCGCATCATCATGGAACTTATTAACAAAGACATTGGGAACCTCCAACCACTTGACCCAACCCAGTTCGGCTTTGTTAAGGGCAGATCATGCCTACTAAACCTGGTTGACTTCTTCGAGACAGTTACCAAGGCCATAGACGAGGGAAAGGTGGTTCACACAGCCTACCTTGATCTCGCCAAGGCATTCAACACCATTCCTCACTCAGGTATTATAGAAAAACTCACCAGCCTGAACATAAACTCCTATGTCACAAGATGGGTTGCCAACTGGCTTACAGACAGAACTCACACGGTAAGAATAGATGGATCCATGTCTGACTCTAAACCAGTCACAAGTGGTGTCCCGCAAGGCTCAGTTCTGGGACCTCTACTGTTCGGCATACATTTCTCAGAAGTACAGGCAAACACAGGAGGACTATGGCTAACCAAGTTCACCGATGACTGCAAACTGGGAGCCGTAATTGACTCTCCGGCTGACATGGACATCTCCAAAAAGGCCTTACAGAGACAGACACCTGGTGTCAAAGTCATGGCCTCAAGCTAAATGCCAAAAAATGCATAGTCATCCCGTTTGGGAAAAACAAAACACCCACAAATTACCACATAGGCGGCATCCCCCTTAATACAGAAGAGGTAATAAGAGATCTGGGGACCCAGGAAGATAGTAATATCTCCTTTGACAATCATATTGCCAAAGTAGTTAGGAAATCCTTCTATGTGGCCCATCTAATTACTAAGGGGTTCGCATCTAGAAATAAAGAGGTTATACTGCCCCTCTACTCGTCACTCATCAGACCCATCATAGAGTACAATGCCCCATCTGGGATGTACCTCACAAGATACTTCTAACAGCTTGAAAGACCACAAAAGCACCTCACCAAGAGGATTACTGGCCTCAAACATATGTCCTATGCAGCCCGACGGAAAAAAACTCTGGCTGTACTCAGTGGCATATCACTTACTCAGAGGTGATCTCTGCCTGACTTACAAAGCCATGTCCAACTCAGAATTGATGGACATGCTCCACCTAAAGAAATCCAAGTCACTGCGAGCCACATGCTCTAGTGAGCTAAATCTCGCTACAACAATAAATAGAACATGCTGGAGGGATAGATTCCTGTCACCGAGACTCCCCATGCTTTGGAACAAAATTCTTAACTACATTAGGCAGAGCCCCTTACTAACACCCTTCAAGAAAAGCCTTGACGGGTGGATGGGTAACAGAAAGCACACCCCTGGGATCACTTCATTAATTAATCAATGGAGCGACGAAAGCCGACACACTCTGGCTAGGCTTATAAATGCCCTCGGGCAGATAGCCTAGTACCTACCTATGAAAGCTAGACCTCTGTGTAGGTAACGTAGCTTTAGCAGGATGTAAAACAATGTGTGTATACTGGTGGGGTAGCAGGGTAACACATGTTTTTTACAATTTTTTTATTTTTTTATTTTTCATAGGTTTTTATATGCAATGTATACATTGCCTAGATACATATACTAAATAGGTAATGTGGTCATAGCTACATATTTTATAATACAGTAGCCTTGAATGTAATTAGTTTTAGTATATGCATTAGGTACTACCTGCTTTTGCAGCAGCAGTGATGGTGTTCCTTTAATTCTGCAACAAGGAATCAGGAAGGTAGTGCATTTTAATGTTAAGCACTGTATTTAATGGATGAAGGTTTTTGACTAATAGTATTGTCTAAAGAAGTAGTCCGTGTAACTGTGAAAGTGCTTATGTTTGGATTCCATTAAAGACGTTTTATTTTTACAACTGCTGGCCATTGTTTTATTCTGCTCCATTTTATGCTTTTCCTGTTGGTTGTTTTGTAGTGTAGGCTATTTTTTCCGGTGTATATTTATGCTGTTGTGCTGTGGATTTATCCAATTATTTTTTACACAAGAACCCAGAGCGATGGCCGAAGGGGGAGTGCCTGATGTAGAACTTGATTTTACACTGAGACCAGAAACCATCAAGAAATCAGGTAATGCCTGTGTTGAAAGATTTCTTTAAAATGTAAGAAATGACTGTAACCCACTTTTAAATGGGGAAATTGTTTCATTGAGTAATCAAACTGTAGATGCATCTGTTGATATAGCCTCACTAAACAAAACGCTACAGCTTGAGCACATGTTATTTAAGTTAAAATGCCTTCAGCTACAAAGATATCATATGGAGGCCAACCTGAAGCTACAAATATTTCTTAGAGGCCTCCATATTTTTAAAATGCCAACATACAGAGACAAATAGACAGAACTATTAATGAGGTGGCAAAATATGAACTTAGAGTTGAGTTTCAACTATATGAGACTTATAATTGATTTGTTTAGACCAAAGGAAGAGTCACTGTGTCAAAAGGCTACCTCTCTCCAAAATGAGCTGTATAGTGAATTTCCTACGGAACTAGTGGATGTGAAGCTTGGTGCTGTATTAGACTCACTCAATATTTTTAAGAGGAAACAGCTGCAGATTAAAATCAACGAAACTGAGTGAGACAGAAATTTATTTAACAGGGAAGTCCGACTTGAAATTAAGTCAATTTTCAGCAGAGGCCCGGGGAGAAACAATCCAGATGCATGTCTTTATAATGTGGGAGGAAACCAGAGTACCCAGAGAAAACCCAAACAAATGCAGGGTGGACATACAGACTCTGCACAGAAGGCACTTCAATTCAGCATTGAACCAGAGATCCTCTTGCTGTGAGGTGATAATGCTACCACTGCACCATCCATGAATGAATAATTTTAAAGAAGAAATTATTTTAAAAATGGCCATGTGTTTATATGGTCGAGAGTTGATAGAACTGAGAACAGCAGAGCAGCCCATGAAAAGATATCTGCAACACTGGATGCTTCCTCTTCCAATAGTGTGGTGCCTGCATTAACACAAGACACGTTGAATATAGAAAATGAATAATAGTCCAAACACCAAGGCTGAAAACATCCAAATAAAATCCAACCAAATTTATTAAAATGGATAAGCGCTTTCACAAACGTGCTTCATCAGATCCTGAAACTAGTTTAAAACTATATTTAAACTACCAGAAATCAATCAGAAATTAAAAAAACAATTAGACAATTAATGATGCAGACAATGTGCCATCAATGCAGGTTTTAAAGGTATAGCAAAACTGAGTCCAGGAGACCTATGTGCTTGCAAAATGGCTATCCATTTCATCTCCATGGACTATGTTTTATTAATTAAGTCACCTCTTCTTAGACCAATATCAACAATTTCTAAGACTGTAAATTTAAATGAGTGCCCTGTGTTCACATGAACGTGTATATAGTGCATTCAAAACATTTTTCCTTCTAATATCTCCCAAATGTTGTAGGAATTGCTCTTTAAATTACTTATTAGTCTTTCCTACATAAAAAGAATCACATAGTACGCAGTCAGCTAATTAAATCAAGTTCTCTGTCCTACAGTCAGCATGTACATTAAAGGTGAAACATCTACCTGTAACAGGATGAACAAAAACATTTTTGCCAGACAAACATACAAGCCTTACATGACCTGCATGAAAAGGTACCAGGTCTAAGATCCATTATTCACCTTTCTAAAGGTCTTGTAACAAAGTTCTCTCTTTAGCGACAAATTGTTTCTAAAAATAAATCTAGGATTGTCACCTGCTACCTGTCTAATGTGTTCATCTGATCTCAAGATCGACCAGTTATGCCTTATAATATTGCATGCTGACTGAATATCACTACTATATTTCAAAGATAAAACACATAAGGGTTTGTTTGAATAATATATACGTGGATGGTTGTGCTGTCTATGAAGATACGGTTTACCTACAGTACTCCTTAAATTATTAACCTCTTCTAACTTGTTCTTAACATCAAATGGATGGTATCCTCCACTGATAAAATCATTACTTAAAATCTTAGTGTCTTGTGCATAATCATCATCTCTGGTATGTAGCCTAGATAGATGTAAAAACTGGCCCTTCATAACATTATTGAATATTCTAACTGGATGCATACTATTTCTAGAGAGGAGATTATTTTTTTCTACAGTCTTTTCTAAGCATGTTAGAGTCAACTGTTCCATCTTCCCCTAATACCACAGTGGTATCTAAAAAAATCAATACTTGTATTAGAATAATGCATTGTAAATTTAAAACAAGAACTACTTTTCTCTAGAAATTAAACAAATGTAATTAACTTCAAATACTTTAAATCCCATAAAATAAAAATATTTTCAACAAAGTGCTTATAGTATAAAAGATTGCTCTCAAATGTATGATCTGAAAAAAACACATTGGTTTCCCAATTGGCCAGAACTAAATTGGCATAGCTGTTAGCACAGGGTGTGCCCATCGCTACACCCTGCGGCTGCCAATAAAACTGAAAAAATATAAAAGGTAAATAAAACTGCACTGACAACTAAAGGTTGTACTAGACCAAAAGCAGAAAATATAAAAAAATGAATAATAGTCCAAACACCAAGGGTGAAAACATCAAAATAAAATCCAACCCAATTTATTAAAATAGATAAGCGCTTTCACAAACGTGCTTCATCAAATCCTAAAACTAGTTTAAATCAAACAATATTTAAACTACCAGAAACCAATCACAAATTAAAAACAATTAGACAATTAATGATGCAGAGAATGTGCCTTCAATGCTAGTAAAATTGAGTCATGGAGACTTATGTGCTTGCAAAATGGCTATCCATTTCATCTCCAGGGACTCAGTTGGTAAGTGATAAGAAAGGTTTTTTTGCTAAAACTGTGCCTTATTTATCTTTGACCCTATTCTACCTGTCCAGCTTTTTTTTCTGGATCTTTTACTGGTTGGTTTCCTGATTCATCATCTGGAAATCTATTTTGTTGTAGTCCCTGTAATAGGTGTAACTTTTGTGAATAAATAAATCCAACAGGACAGTTCTACATCCATATTTTGATAGGACATTCACATTTAATGTTGCAGAAACTTGTGACACTACAAATGTAGCCTATTTGGCCCACTGCATAATCTGTGGCATATTCTGTGTGGGCAAAACTGATTGAAGACTACGTGATATGATAAGGGTGCATACATATAATATCAATACTAGAACCACAACTAATGCCTTAGCTAAACATGTCATTCAAAAAGGGGGCACACAAATTACATTTCCTAGTCATGGAAAAAACTACACTGGATGGGAGATGTGGATATGTTAAAAGTAAGACAGAAACAAAAGAAACTTGCTGTATTATTAAACTAAGAGCTGATAGTGGTAGTGGTTTGAATGACAAAGTCTCCATCAAACCCATATTGAAAGCTAGACCTCTGCGTAGGTAACATAGTTTTAGTAGGATGTCATACAATCCCTCGGATTCTACATGCCTTGCAAGGCATGCAGGATTAGTGCAGGAGCTCTAGCAGGCAATATGTCTGCCATGCGATCCAGGAACACCCTGCAGGGGTATGCACAAGTGCTCCTGCAGTAGTCCTGCACAGACTAAGCCCCTGTATGTAAATCACGCAATTTGTAGGAGAAATCCATGCAAATGAGGTTAATGTGTGTTTCAGGAAGCCTGAAACTGGCCGTGCAGGACTAGTGCAATCTGTAAAAATGTACTCGGTTAGTAACCGAGTGCGTTTCAGAAAAATCCAAAATGGAGCTGTGACAGCTCCAAATAAAGGCTGCATATCAGTGAGGAAGCATGTCAGTGGCCAAGTATAAGGCCACTGGCATTGCAAACATTTAAAAAATAAAAAAATCAACTTTTATTTTTTTGGCCAATCTCGGCTTTTTAAGCTTAGGACAGCGGCACGCAAATGGGATCGGGGGGAAAATAATAAAATAAACCTAAAATAAGCATTCTAACTAAAATCACTATTCTGCCATGAAGTCAATAGCAGGCAGAAGGCAATATGGCCAGTGAGTAGTGGTTGCTAAGGGAGGAGGCTCAGTGTGAGACATGTAACTATGCATTAGCAGGCAATCCTATGCAAATGAGGGAAATGATAGTGAATCCCAGTTTTCCCCAGCATGCTAGTCAAGTCCCAACAGTGTAAGAGTAGGAATAGCTTTGTGCAAGCCTAGGAGTTAGCTGACATCATGGGTGTGTGTGTCAGGCATAGTGTAAGCAGATTGGAGCCCTGTGGCTCAGGTTTTCTCCTAGCTAAGCACAGCTAAGCAAGGGAGGTGTGTCTGACTCTGCCTAGCACTCTTTACATTGCCTAAGGGGGTGTGCGCACCACTCACTGGGTTTTAAAGTTTTACAACAAAAGTTAAACCAGGAAATAGCAGCTCTGTGCATACTTGAGCACTGTTTTTGAGCAGCGCACCCCTAGGCTTAAACAGGAAGGCAATGGGAAGGGAAAACAGCAGTAGGAAAGTAATCTAGGAGAACTAGTATTGCTGGAAGGTGAAATGTATCAGAATCAGCCAATTACACAGGCAGCAGACCAGCCCAGCCCAGAACACTACTATAAACTATGCAAACAACTTCCCCTCTTGTTTTTTAAATACTATACACCACCGGTGTAAAAAAGCAGGGAACATTTAACAATCAAAACAACAAAATGATAGGGGCTGCAATAGCTATCATACAACTCGTGGAAGAGGCTGAATGATGAGGATGTGAATGCTGTCGACCAACCCACAGTGAGGAGATGAAGTGTGTACAGACCCAGGGTAACCTACCTGGGGCCACATGAGCTGGAGATAGTGGAGAACTATAGGGTGGACAGGGACCTCCTACAGAAAACTCGTGAGCTGTGCCGGCCACGCCTGACACACAGAACTAACAGAGGGGAAACCCATCCCAGTGGATACCAAGGTATGTGTAGGCCTAAGAATACTCTCTACAGGTACCTTCCAAAGACCAACTGGGGATATGATTGGGATTTCACAGGCATCAGCATCCAGGGTACTCCACCAGTTCCTGGATGCAATGTCAGCACATGTTGGTGAACAGGTCCCCTTCTAACAGTCGACTTTTCACAATGTCAGTATTCATATGGCTGAGACCATATGATCGACATTTGAAATGTCGACCATGGGGAACCGGCATCTCCCTACAGTATGGAATGGAAGGAATTCTACTTACAGTAATGTGATCTCAGAGTTGGTATATTTAAGTTCCGGAGGGTGTGGGGGGTGGAGCCCCCCTGCTAGCAGTGTTAAGGTAAGTTTTTTTTGTGTTTTATGTTGTTCTTGTATGGTCAAAATTTCAAATATCGATCATATGGTCTCAGCAATATGAATTATGGCATTATGAAATGTTGAACATATCAAGTAGACTCCGGTGAGGATGTATATTTCCCCAACACCCGTGAGGTGTTGGCCAGCAATATGCAACTGTTCCACCAAATAGCAGAATACCCTGAGGTAGTGGGTGCTACAGAATGCACGCACATATGCATCAAAGCACCACCCGGTGAGTGGGGTAGGGTCTACATCAACCACAAGGGCTTCCCCTCCATCAACTGCTAGGTCGTGTGCGATGCCCAGGGCATAATAATGAATGTGTGTGCTGGCTGCCCTGGAAGCTATCACGATTCCCACATCTGGCATCTTATGCAGCTGTACCAGAGATTTGCCAATGGGGACATCCCTCACGGTCACCTAGTGGGGGATGCTGGATACATACTGGAGCCGTGGCTGATGACACCCATTAGAAATGCACACAGACTCGAACAAGAACTCCATAATGAGGCACACGCACAGACCAGAATTATAGTAGAGCATGTGTTTGGGATGCTCAAGTCACAGTTCTGGTGCCTGAACACATCCGATGTAGCCTTGCAGTACTCACCAGCTACATTTACCCAAATTGTCATCGCATGTGCCATGCTACACAATATGATCCTGTGGAAACAGCTGCAGCAGGAACAGCACAGTGCAGGGCCACACAGCCCCTCCCACCATTGCCAAGGCCTGCACAGGCACAAAGTGACTTGGAAGAGGAACAACCTGAGCCTGCCCCAGTAGGCAGATGAAGGTGTGCCCAGTATGCCGTTGCCTTGGCAAAGAGGCAATGCATAGCACATACACTAACACAAGGGATCCAGGGAATAACACCTCTCTCTGACTCTCACATACAGTAAAAGGGATGCCAAACATGACACTACCTGTGCAAAACCATGTGTAGTGAGTGTACTATGTGCATCTGACATAGGTAGCCCTGCAGCACCCCCTCAATACTGGGACACCCAGAAGGTAAGTGACTCACACATGCCAGTGAGGGGAGGTTCACATACCTAACAACAGTCGCATCCAGCAAGTCAGGTGTAGACAAACACAAACAAAGGCTGTACTATGGCCTCTGAATAGTGCCTATGGGTAACCTTCCCCCCAGGCCTACACAGAGAAACCACAGCAGGTCAGGCAGTAGAGTGTTAGTTCTGAAGGGTAGGAAGTCAGAAACTATGTAGGTAAATCAAAGCTAAGATCTGTAGTACACTGGTATGCCTCTAGTCAGCATGATAGCTTAGAATACAGAATGAAATGGAGTACCTGACATACCAGTGCAGTCATAGCAAATGTGTACAAGTTTCAGGTGTGCCCCCCCCCATCCTACTTAGTCATGTAATAACATTCAAGTGTACCCCTAATCCTCTGCAGACATGTAGAAATAGTTAGGTGTGCCCCCCCCAATCTACGTAGAAATATAGTAACAGTCAGGTGTGCCCCCAATCTTGTGTAGAAATGTAGAAATAGTAAGGTGTGCCCCCATCCTATGTAGAAATGTAGTAACAGTCAGGTGTGCCCACCAATCCTGTGTAGAAATATAGGAATAGTCAGGTGTGACCCCCCCCAGTCCTATGTAGAAATGTAGTAACAGTCAGGAGTGCCCCCCAATCCTGTGTAGAAATATAGAAATAGTCAGGTGTGCCTTCCATCCTACATAGAAATGTAGTAACAATCAGGTGTGCCCCCCAATCCTGTGTAGAAATAGTTAGGTATGCTCCCCCCATCCTACATAGAAATGTAGTAACAGTCAGGTCTGCCCCCCCCCAATCCTGTGTAGAAATGTAGAAATAGTCAGGTGTGCCTCCCCATTCTATGTAGAAATGTAGTAACAGTCAATGCCAAATGATCGACGGATATCCTGCAGAAAGAGTATGCTACCTGTAGGTGTACAGCACAAAGCTCTGCACTGTAGTACAAACTACCTGGACTCGATCCACACATTCAGTACAGACAGGCATATTGGGCATGCTCACACACTTAGAGAAATGAAGGAAATGTCAGTCAATAACATACTGAAAGGTCATACTGGGAAGGCAATGTCAGTCAGCAACATACTCAAAGGTCATACTGGGCATGCTCACGTACTTGAACAAATGAAGGCCATGTCTGCAAACACCAGTGGACCAGATATATCTGGTGGTCACAGATGTTAGTGCAGACACCCCTCAGTATGCACCATTCATGCTTTGCACACACACTGGATAGGCTTACAGACATATATCTAAGGACAACATACTATAATAAGCCAAAGGAAGACGTACATAGATGTGTGGAAGAGGGTGACTGTGACAAGGAGCCATCCAGGCTTGTCCCACCCAGCACTCAGCCAAAGGGCCACAACCACATGAGGTTCAGATATCACTCACTGTAGATACTAGCCACCAGTATTTGTCAGCATTACAGACTATGTGGTGCAAGTGCTAGCTGTGCAACATACCTATACAAGGAAGTAGTCATCTACCAGCTGCATACATGTACCTGTGTAATATGACCCTATGTTTGCCCGCATGTGGTGTGTCAACCTCTAGATGAATGGGCTATGGTCCATGGACACACACTGCCCTCCCCACAGCCCTACTATGACAAGCCTGCTGAGGTCATCCACTGTGAAATACATCTTTGGGAGAGTTGTAGCCCAGTAATCTCAGTGGTGCATCCTATAACTGCATTCTGCTGTAGTGTGATAAACTAGTTAGGTAGGAGTTCCAATCCCAGATATGACAACTGTGTGTGTGTGTCTGTCTTTGTCTGTGTAGAGAGCAATGCTTTTCAGGGTAGTCACACTCCCTACAATTCAAATGCTCTACTTTGGTAATGCTACTGATGTCAACCGTCTAATAATAGATCTCTGGGAAGGTTGTAGCCCAGTAATCGCAATACCACATCCCATAACTGCGTTCTGCTGTAGCATGATAAAATAGCTAGGTAGGAGTGCTAATCCCAGACTTGGCAATTGTGTGTGTTTGTGTGTGTGTGTGTGTGTAGAGAGCAATGAATTTTAGGCTAATCACACTCAGTACAATTCAAATACCCTACTTTGGCAATCATGTTGATGTCATTCACTGTGAAATACACCTTTGGGGAAGGGGCACTTCAGCAATCCTGTAATCCTATAACAGCGTAGTGCTGTGGTATAATATACTAGTTAGGTAAGAGTTCTAATCCCAGACATGACAGGTGTGTGTGTGTGTGTGACTGTGTGCACGCGCATGTGTGTGTGTGCGTGTGTGTCTGTGTGCACGCGTATGTGTGTGTCTGTGTGCGCGCATATGTGTGTGTGTGTGTGTGTGTGTGTGTGTGTGTGTGTGTGTGTGTGTGTGTGTGTCTGTGTTTTTGGCTGTGTTTGTCATTTGTATCCTGTGTGGAGGTGGTTGTGAGTGTGTAACAATTGGACTCAATGTGGAGCGGGTTTTGCAAATGTCTTATATGGTGGACAAAGTATATATCACAATGTCCACCATACAGGGATAACAGATGTGAAATAGCTGACAGGTTGGGGTGCAAATCCATACTCCTAAATGTGACATTAATGCCAGTGGAACAATGTTAGCAACCCTTGTATTACCCAGGGAACACTCTCAACCCATGTCTCATTCACACACACACTTGCCTAGGCAACAGCTGCTATGGTGGTAGTACCCTGGATATTGCCCACTGATAGTAACCATGGTGTGATTGCAGTGGGCTACAGTGGGCAAGGCACATTGTCCATCAGTCCAATAGACATGTATATGTTGACAGTGCACCTCCCCATGTTTACTACTGAACACCTGCAACACATATGGTGTCATCAAATGTGACGCACAAAGGACATACCATGCCTGACACACAAGCCCTGTATGGACAGATTCCACTGACACCAAGGAATCCTGGTATCATGCTATCAGTGTAGGTGCAGGGTCAACCTGCTGTCCATTAACGCTTCCTGCCACATGAGGCCAGGACTGGAACATGTGATGATAACACTCTGTGTACACAACATGGGCCAGACACCCCAGGTACAGTTTCACATGTAACTGTACATGCATGTGGGAGGTGTGCACATCCCAGACACTGTCCATATCATGGACTAAGAAACACATACATGACAAGCAATGCACAACATTGGCCACACACAATAGTCACCCAGGTGACTGGATGGTGAATACAATAACCACCTGTGTGGGCAACTCCAGACACTACACCCCTGAGCCACATTGCAGACCATTGTCATGTGGCCTGATGACAAGGTATACCCATCACCTAGCCTTGTATAGCCATCTGGCACCATCGACCACAACACACCAGTGAAGCAGTGCACCCATGCATGTCACTACTGGCACCCATGTCTGTGTGTGTGGTGTATGATGCTTATGACCACATTTCAAATCACTACCACCCCCATTGGCATACTGAAGCATTCTGTCTGATGTCAGACACCTCCACATACCCTTTGCACATATAATTTCCATATGACCCCTGGGGTGCATGTGATACCTGCACAGTAATGTGCTGTGGCAATCCCACTAGTGATGAGTTATATTCCTGGCCCTGCCAAGTGTGTCAATGTGTGTGCGTCCCTGTGAGAGTGTGGCTGTGTTGATGCTGGCACCTGTTCATGCAGACAGGCACATGTACTACACCTACCACATAGCTACCATATCCCTGTTACAGATGTCACTCACCACCACATATACTTTTGAGGGCTCCCCATCATGTAACCTATGTGGTGCATCCACTAACTGCATCGACATGTGAAAGCACTACATAGTGGTCAGGGGTTTGATACCCTGTACTGGTAGGTGTGTGACACAAACATTCTTAAGTTTACTCTCCCACCCCTCCCTGGCTTTTCTGTGCCTCTGCCTGCCTCTCTCACTCCCTCTCTGGTGGATGTGGAGACTTACACCTGAATTGCTTAGGCAGCAGCATGTGTATTTTAAGTGATGCTCGGGATCAGCTGATGGCCTCTGCACAAATTGCAGCCTTCCTCTAGCTGATTGCATGTGGAACAGCTGTGGTAACATTCCCATAGCCAATTGCATGGAAACACACATCAATATCTAGGAACATCATGTTGATGTTGGGCCTTTCATTCACTGTGAGCAGGAACTCGATCTGTTTTTTGGCAAACAGCATGTCATATGGATTGGGGATTTACCTCTAACAACATACACTGTGGAAACAGACCAACACAAAGGAGGAGGATGCATCTGACCTGACTGCAGACAGTAAGTGCTGCTATACTGCATTTGGAGTAATGTTGGTTTAACAGTGTGTGTGTGGATATGGTCGTCCTACATGTTTTCATACCTGCCATGTCAGTGCTATGTTTATGAGGGAACACCCATCTGTAGGGTCATCTGCAGACTGGCCAGTGTGTGGTGCCTTTTCTTTCAGGTGTTACCCACAGAGCACCTATCTGTGAACTGCAGAAGGTAGTGTGAGGATTGCAGTCTGTAGATGGTGACAGCCGTGAGAGTTACTGACTTCATACCCTTCATAGGAAATATGTTGCAAAAACCCAGTTACAACAGTAAATGTATGAGTTTATCACAGCAACATGTCAGTACTGGCCCTGTGTATGTTCCTCCAGCCACAACCCTGTCAACCTTTGTACATATGTCATGCAATAAGGGCATATGTGCTGTACACCATAATTAGTGACATCATATCTGATAGCAAGCCAGTGAGATATCAGGCTGCTACACATGTTATGTATAGTAGGGGTTATATTTGATGACATAACCTGGACATTCTTTGCTTGTGTATACAGCACTGAGGGCTGTGTACTTATGGTGATTGTCGGCAGTGTGTGTATTGTTAATATGTACCTTGACCTGTGTACAGACTGTGGTAGATGTCATTGTTCTTAGTCCTGTTCTATCTGATGTTACATGCTGCTCCACTGTATGTTACCCTATCAGCTGACATATTTGTAGGGCCATAAACACACATATCCCATACCGCAGACAGGCATCGGAGCACTCTGTGTAGTGGTGCATTATATGTAGGGTTAGTGTGTGAGAGACACATATGAGGTTGATGTTGAACAGATAGTCCATATACTGTAATAATATACTAGCATACCATATGTGGCTGTGGCGTGTTCACATTGGTTGTGGTTATGCACTTTCACACAGGTGTATGTTACTCTGTGCTGTTGCATGCCTGTAGAGCCTGCTATATATGCAGGTACATGTGCATTTCCCCATAGGAAATGTAGACCAGTGTTGAGCCGGTCTGCCTGTAGCATGCACAGTGCTTTGTTACATGCCTAGCAGCTTAGTGTACTCACCCAGTGAGATGTAATGTCCAGATACTTGCCAGATGTACTGCCACTGGGCCACTATAACAGTCATGTATGTCAGGCACAGCAGTGGGATGCTGTACAGATGTGTGTCAATATCTAGTGGGTAGTATGTGGCCATGACACCTCTGTACCAGCGGTTAGTATGTGGCAGGACAGGCAGGGATGTGTGAATGCATAACCTATGGGGACACATGTATACCAGTAGTTACGTGTTATACCCATCTACATGGCTGTTAACATCCACATTGTCAGGATTGGTACGCATGTCTTGCACTAAGGGGTTATGTGTATACCTCTGGACTGTCCAGAGTGTGTCAGACTGTCCACATATATTGGCCATTATCCCTGCTGTAGTCCACAGGAGCATTACGTGCTAGCAGTGGTACTGTATATGATGTCCTTTGGATGTCTGTCAGTAGCCAATGGCGCACATGTTAAAAGCAGATGTGACCTCCCACACACCATGTCTGTGAAGCCACTCCCTGTTACAGTAGCAATAGTCTACAAATATACCTGCTATACATACCTGACATCCTCTTGCACTACAAAGGTGGGACTATAGGGTCTGAGGTAGGGTTACACTCCATGTTCAGGACATATGGTGAGGAAATATGTACATATGATTATCCAGATATCTATATAGACATACACATGTACATATCGACATACATAGATGGATATCAATATGTACATAGCTATACAAATAAACACACAGATATATACATATACTGAGCAATATATGTCTACACATATACAGACAGAGATACATACGCACATATATGTATCTTTATCTACATATATATTGACAGTAGTAGGTATATCAGTATAGATATGTATGCACATATAGTTATTGATATCTACATATATACCAACATAACCAGGCATATCTGTACACATAGAATGTGCATACATATATAGCTATATATACATATATGTATATCTATATATACATATATGTATATTGAAGCACTACAGAATCCTGAAAGCCCAAAGTTCTGAAGACCATCTTGGGCGAGCTGCCTTAAGGTATATGGATGTACATCACCATACAATCCAACTTGGTTAAATGCAGGCCTACTGCCACCTGCCATACAGACTGTTATGTTTATCAGTGTGCTTGTGATGGTGTCAGTTGTGCCTTGTTATGTAACAGTTACATCCCATTGTGTCATCTGAGGTCATTACCCCCAGGGATTGTCTACAGGGTGTAGATAGAGGCTGCTGAACTATATATCTGCATGACTTACTGTTGATTGTTTGGTATCCTGTTGCCCAGTCTGTCTTTACTATTGTACTACTTGATGACCTTGGCCTGGACAACAACATGTGTTAACTTTTACAGATTACTGCATTAGTATAACTGTCTCACAGCTGCATTACTCAGTTTGTGTGGATGTCCATGTCTAAACAGCTATACCACATGGCATATACAACTGTAATAGTACACAAATCAAACTTTCCCATTTATGCAAACCTATGTATGGTGTTATATCCTTTGATTTCTCTGTGGGTATATGTTGCAGGCAATGATTGTCATTTGTATGGGTGGCTCATACAGTCTCCTATTGGTAAGGTGGTAACTGTAGGAATAGTGGCTGTTCCATATTGTGTGCACCTACTACATATGTAGCTTACTATACATATCTCTGCATGTGTATGTGTAGTTACATATATATCTGTATGTATGTATATATCTGTATGTATGCATATATATATATATATATATATATATATATATATATATATATATATATATATATATATATGTATATCAGTATCTGCATATATGTGTGTGTGTGTGTGTGTGTGTATGTATCCTAGGCATGCCCATGCCATGTCAGGTCCTGGTTATGGGATCTGCAACACTTGGTAGTTTATTGCAGGGCGGATGTGTTTGGCTGGGGGAGCATACCTATTTGTACAAGACATATATTGTTTGGGGCCTCTCAACCCCATTAACAGTGCATGTGGGCATATATGTCTTTGTTATTTACCCATTGTTATCTACAGATGTATGTATATACCTATATAGATATATATATATCTGCTTAATAAATATAACTATATCTGTATATACCTACATAGCTCTATAATTCTGCTTACGTATATATAACTTGCTGTATATATTTAGACATATAGCTGTAGACATATATATATCTATAGATGTAGGCATTTGTGTGTATATTTCTATATATTAATATCTATATCTACATATAGAGGATATGTTTTTATCTATTTAGATATTAATATATATACAGACACACACACACACACACATACATCTACATGTTGAAATACATTTCCTGTACTGTTGAATGACTGGACTGGAGGATATGTTTGTGAAAACATCAGGGTTATGTATATCAGACATGGCTTAGTGATAAATCACTGTGGCTATGGTGTGCAGAGTCTTTGGTTTGAGCCTTGCAAAGGCTGTTTTTTTTTTTTTGTTGCTGGGCAGAAAAGATGCATACAGGGACTGCATATGACACATGTTGGGGGGGGGGTAACACCTTGCTGGGGAGTGGTGTTAGGAAATCAGAAGCCCATGAGCCCCCTAGTGGAAACAATGGGACTGAGGTCCCCACCCATGGGTAGTCACCACTGCACCTTCACAGCCCCAATGGTGGCTGTGCTGGGGGCTGAGTTGCAGAGCCAGACTGACATTCTAGTTGTGACACATGGCCCTCGAACTAGTGTAGAAGATCACCAAGCTGCTGGTTGAACTCTCTGTGCACCGTAACCCTGACCTGGAGATGGGTGACAGGTTCCTGTCTACATCCACTCCCGGAGGGGTAAGCCCCATCCCCTGATGTGGTTCCACCCGAAGGTGGTGCAGGACCAATGGCCAGGGTGGTCCCGGGTTGGGCCTCAGACATACTGCTGCCTGGTGCCACTGCCAGCTGAGGTGGGACAGGTGGGTCAGGTGGGTCTGCTGGGACTGGCTTTCCCAAACATGCTATAGTGTTTAGATTTTATCATCATATATGGGTTAGTAATAGTCAACACATTCCAGGGTTAGGTAAAACAGTATGCATAGATATTCCCATTAACGCAGACACCAGATACGGAACAGTTGCATAGCAAACAGAACACATGCATATATGGGACCACAGTGGTAATAAGAACAGCATGCAAGTACATTGATGGCACCATGCCACCAATGTTGGAATATTTCATTATAGCACATGCATGGGAGCAATTAATATATTTATCAGACA
The DNA here is from genome assembly GCF_019279795.1 of Protopterus annectens. NCBI lineage: Eukaryota > Metazoa > Chordata > Ceratodontiformes > Protopteridae > Protopterus > Protopterus annectens. Next base: position 1,068,211,686 of record NC_056731.1, on the reverse strand, counting down.
ATTGGACATGATCAGAACATAGGTGTCATTACATACCAGTTGGTGTGGGTATGTTGATTATTGTTGGAGATATGGTGGTGGGGGGGAGAAAGATGTCAATTAACAACTAGTATACTTCTGTAGTCCACATTTCCCTCCTAGTCAGTGCTGTTATCTGTACCTTACAAGTCTTACTACACTACCCTATAGCCTTAGTTTGGACAGTGATATGGATGTTGTCATCATTATACATCAACTGGTTTTACCTGCAGTATACACCTCTTACCTGGTATACCTGTGGAGGGAATGCTTGTTAATACTAACTAACTGTTTCTACACATACTCCCACATTCCAGGTTGATGTTGTGCACATACCTATCCAACTCTTTCTGCGCAGAGTCTGGCCATGTGTTGACCACATGCAGATGTGCTGGGACATATCTAGAATATTGCCCTCTTCAACCGTTAGTGACCTAACACACATATGTACATGCTTTCCTACACAGTTATATTATGTAGCACAGTGTGGGTGACAGTGATCAGTGATACGTCATTATTCTGAGAAACTGCCACACTCACAATTCCCTACAATACCAGAGTGAAAAGTACCAGTACAGGTTATTATGGTCTTTATTTCTCAGCACAGTGTTCATATCCGAGGGTACCTGTGGGAGAAATGTTTGTTAGCACTACCTGACTGTTGCCACACAAACTTCCAGATTACACATTAGTATTATGCACATACATCTCACTCTGTTACTGTGCACACTCTGACAACAGCTCGACAAGTTGGGGTGCAGATGCGGACATACATGGCTTCTTAGTCTCATAAAGTATTGGGTAGTTGCTAATGTGCCAGCTTTGTTCTCATAGATGAGTGTCAATCAGTTGCATTTCCTGTTTGCTGCGTACGCGTCTGGGATCATCCCACTGATTCCCCAGGACAGGTTGACAGGCAACAGATATGGGCCACTTTACTGGACATTCAGGACATATCTGTAGATTTGTGGGGTATGATTCTGTATGCAGAGTACTACCACTGGCAGGATTTGACCCATGGCTGTATGTGCTAAAAAACAACAGTTCATATGTCAGTTGCATGTGCTTTTTGGGTTTTATTGTCTGCATTTTCCCTGTTTACTGTCTATGCGTCTCTCATTTGTACTAAATGTCCTCTGGGGATTTCACCTGTCATATACAGGCATTCATACACATTCAATTTATGGCGCACTGTATGGGTAACAGTGCTTAATACAACAGTACTATTACATGACTGCGAATCTACATTACCATATGATACCAGAGTATACACATGCAGTCCAGCAGTTAGACCTTTATTGTCAGGCTATTACACTTTTATTGACATAAAAACTATATGAGACTCTTCCTGCCATATTCTGTAGAGTATGCAGTACTTGAACTATACAGGTTTTATACAGGCAATTAATTTACTACTACTTTTAGTTTTATTTCCTATGACAGTAAATGCATGAGTATTACTGACCTGCCTCACATTGCAACCTCACCAGGTGACTGATGTGGGCCTCCTGGATCGCGGCCCACTCCATTGCAGCTGTGGGGGACATAAAAGGAATATTTAGCCATATCTATCCATGATATACCTGAGCTGGCAATTATTGCACACATAGTGGGGTGAAACTTACACACGATGGGAACATCCCCTGCAGCTCTAGCCTCTTGGATCCACTCCTCCAAGAGGACTCCCTTACACCGCTTCAGGTCAGCATAGTGAGCCTGACCTGCTCACCTGTTGGTGGTATTCCAGTTGCACTAGTGAGGTCACGAGCGAAATGGTCCCAGGCCTCCGCCCTCCGCCTTATATTGGGAGCCCTGGTATTGGCCCTGCAGCAGTATCTGATCATGGTCTTTGACAAGGAGTCCTGCCATGACTGTGGACTCCTGGATGCACCAGTGCTGCACCCGAAAGCGCACACCTTCTCCTCTTACTGCCATTGTGCCTGCAAGAGGAAGCTACAACCAGTTATGAGATGTATTCCTGCCTCTTGGGTTTAAGTAGGGCCAATTTCCCACACTTTTCTGTGATTGGCCGGTTTTGAAAAGGCTAGGCTATGGGCAAACCTGCTTACCAAGGGTTGGCATTGTTTAAAGGGGTATAACACTGGGCACATTGAGTTAGCTTGCCTACACATTGCTTACACCTCCTAAGCTGGCCTGTGCAATGTTTAGCATTGCTTACATTAGACCTTGCATTTTAATTCCTTTATAGCATTGAGTTATTATTCATTACACCTTATATGTATGCCTGGTATCCATGATTCAGGTGTACGTACACTGTATGGGGTCCTTGTATTTTACTGGGGACTTCAACACTCTATTACAATTACACCTGACTTCTGGGCTTACTGCTTTACTCCAGTTGACATATTTATGTTATGTAGTGGGGTAAGGCACATATGTATGTATACTGATTCCTTTCACGGTTCAGTTTGGTTTCACTATGGAAAAGACTTGTTTGCTGATGCCTCGTTTTTCTGTATTTCTGTGATGGCTTGGTGGTTAACTACTGAAACTGTGGTGTATAGGATCCTGGGTTTGAGACCTGCATGGCTGTTAATTTTGTTGCTGGGCAGAACAAGGGCCTTTGGATACAGAGTGATTAAGGCACTTTTGAGCAGTTGTAAGAGGGTTTGCATGGGTTGTAGAGGGTAAGCAATGCTAACCTTTGGTTACATATGCTTACAGAGAATTAGCTTCAGGATTGCTTATCCTGTGTGTGCATTGCTTACCCCTGCACAAAAGGGCTTAAACCCACTTACTACTGCTTAAATATACTTACTACTGTTTATTGGTGTTTAAACCTGCTTACTAGTGCTTTATTCATTATGACACTGACACCTCACATGTGCATTTACTGCAGTAGTCCAGTTCATAATTATATGTTATTTAGTGGGTTATGAAACATAAATATTAGTCATAACGTGCCTTGCCATGGAAAATGGAATGCGCTGCAAGAGGACTCAAACCAGGAATGCCTGCACATAAGGCGAATAATCTACCCATTACACTATTGCTATGCTGCTTCATTTGCATATCGCTTCCTTGTTATCCTCTTCAGTTATTTAAACTGCATTAACCATAGCTAAACGATGGGCACACCGACGCACCTGCAGTTAGCTTTAATCGGATTTTAAAATAATAAAATTATGGGTTTGTTCATTTTATTGATGATTACTTGCTGTTGTACATGAAGGGGAATGTTGTTTGGGATATGCGGACACTAATGAGCAGTCTCGGTCATTTCTTACCCCTATCTGCTGTTCTTCATTGCGGGGTTGTGTATATTCTGAGAACTATGCTCTCAGACACACCCCCTGCACTCTTATAAGTTTGTAGGTTCATAGGTTGGTACTAGGCTATCAGCCCTAGGGCCTATACAAGCCTAGCCATAACAATTCCCTGGCTATTTCTTCCCACACTATTTACTTCCCTGGACTCCTGTCTAGCAGGGCGACTGACATGATCCCCGAGGTGAATTTCCTTTCTCCCATCCAATCGTCAAGGTTCCTTTTGAAGAGGAGGCACTCTGCTTGATATGTATGGGCAATATATTCCAGAGTCTGGGGAGTCTCTGGGTCAGAAACCTATCCCTCCAGCATGTTTTGTTTATTGTGATGACAAGGTTTAGATCCCTGGAGCGTGTGGCTCTGAGGGATTGGGATTTCTTTAAGTGTAGCATGTCCAACAGCTCTGGATTTGACATGGCCTTGTATGTTAAGCAAATATCACCTCTGAGTAGACGATATGCGACATAGTATAGCTGGAGTTTTTTAAGGCGGTCAGCGTAGGGCATCTGCTTTAGGCCTGTGATTCTTTTAGTGAGGTATTTCTGTGGCCTTTCCACGCTCCATGTAAGATTAGGAGCTCAGGCAGAGCACCTCATTAATATGCATGGCACGCTGCCGTCCTGCTCCTAAACGGCCACCTCCATGCAGGACTAAGCTAGTCCTGCACAGAGGAATAGTAAATCTGGGGGGTTGTGTGTATACTGGTGGGGTAGCAGGGTAATACATGTTTTTTACCAAAATTTTATTTTTCATAGCTTGTTTTTATGCAATTTATACATTGTATAGATACATATACTAAATATGCAATGTGGTCATAGCTACTTATTTTATTATACAGCCTTGAACGTAACTAGTCTTAGTATTTGCATTTAGTACTAGCTGCTTTTGCAGTAGCAATGATGGTGTTCCTTTAAATGTGTAATAAGCAATCAGGGAGGTAGTGCATTTCAATGTTAAGCATTGTATTTAAGGGATGAAGGTTTTTGATTAATAGTATCATCTGAAGACACAGTCTGTGTCATACCTCTCAACCTCTTTGAGCAAGAAATCTGGACAAAGCCATTAATAAAAGTGGGATAAAGGCCCAAAAAGAGGGACATGTTTTTAAACATTGCTCTTAGAAACTTGGAAAATTGATCGAATAACAGGTTTTGCATTAACATGAATAATCTGAAGGGTATGGAGTCTGAAACGCAAATATCTGTCATTATTTTCTAAATTCAGTCTTTAATGATTTGCCACTAATTTGCCAGAAAACCACAATTTTATGAAACGAAGACCAGAAATATGAGGCAAAAACCTGGACATTCTGCGAAAATCTGTACAGTTGAGAGGTATGTCTGTGTAACTGTGAAAACGCTTATATCTGGATTCCATTAAAGACGTTTTATTTTTACAACTGCTGGCCATCGTTTTATTTTGCTCCATTTTATGTTTTTCCTGTTGGTTATTTTGTGGAGCAGGCTAGTTATCTGGTGCATCTTTGTGTTGTGCTGTGGATTGAAGCATATTACTTCACACAAATTAATTACTTGAGCTAACATTATTCAAAACTCATGATCATCTATGGACAATAATACAAATATATAAACATTGTGCAGCGGTAAACTATCATTCTTAGCTGCCCACTTTTTATTGCAATCTTAAAGCACAGCACTGCAAAGCAGATGTGTGCTTAAAGAGCAAAGTGTTAGTGAATGCATAATCATATGATAAGGTGTTGAAATTTACAATAGCAGTTAGAAGCACGCTATGTTGTACTTTGCTGACTTCTGTGCAAAGATCATTACATGGCAGCTTTCACAACAGGTAGTGGTCAGATTAGTGTGCCAGCAGGATAATGATGATGTGTTAACTAAACAGATTTAGATATTATTTACAGAAATAGTAGCCAGACAAAAAATTATAAGTAATGTTGTCATCCATATGTATCTGAACATGTTTGTCATGCCAATAAGTAATTTAGAGTGTTATCTTAGCAGTATTTGTAGAAATTCATATCTGTGAAATTGAATATCTGATAGCAGATTTCAGCAAACATAAATGTACAGTAGAGAGTCAATGATCTGAACTAAGTGGGACCTAGAGTAATTTGGATAATCAAACTGTTCAGATAATCAAACATATAATTGAAACAGATAAAAAAAAAATCAGCAATTTGTGTGGAAAATAACGAATATTTTTTTCACACACAAGCTGGGTACAAGCTTAAAATAATGCTCAATTGATTATGTACAATGTTTACATATTCAGACTTTATGATTTTTCCTACCCATAAACATTGGAAGGCTGGTTCTAATAACTGCCATTTCAGATAATCGGCTTTCTACTTTATGCAATCATATTTATTACCTTACTGACCACTGCAATCTGTACATCCAGCTCTTCATCTTGTTTAAATTTATAATTTATTTATTTGTCTTTGTTGACTGGGAAACGTCCAACTTGGTAAAATTCATTTTCAGCAGAGGCCCAGGTAGAGAAACTCCACATTTAAGTTACACATGATGCACAGTTAGAATTGAAGGGTAAAAACATCAATACATGAGCTTAATTGCACGATTTAAATATTTTTTACATGAAAATAGAATTTCATTGCAAAAACAAGACAAAATTAACATTAATTGGCTAATAATTAATTAGTGAAATAAAATACAATAACAGTAAATGCATTTATACCATGATGACTGAAGGGAAAGGATCACACTGTGGTGTTTTTGAGGATGGTAATAAATTCCAGACAGACAAGTAGTAATGTAACTTAAAAACTGATGATAAGAGATTTATGAAAATAGGAATTATGGAAATGATAAGGGGGATAAATGGACAGAGGAGGAATTGTAGCTGTTGGTGGAATTTGAGAGAAGGACGAGGAGCAAGAGTTTAGGAAATCAGTGCAGTATGTGGAGGAGTAATAAGGTACAAAAGATTGGTAAGCAAAGCAGCTGTAAGAGTTGGAGAAAAGTACTCAGAGTAAAGGTATTCAGGTGAGCAGGAAGAACACAGCCATCTTTGGCATAGGTGATAAGCAAAGTGTGAAACTGTTTACATTTTCTAACTGCTTTAACTCTGTGAGGATTTCATTCCATAGTTTTCATACATAATGCGAGTAGAGAGAGTCTCCAGCTGTGTTGAATGGCTTACTGATACACAGTAAGAGTTTATTGCTAGACCAAAGGTCTCTAGTGGGTGAATAGTACAGTAGAGTATTTTGTAATGCTGGGCATTTGCTGGAGAGCACATTAGGTTGTGGACAATGAGTAGTTGTAACTATATTGACTAGTTTGGGAGTTCAAACCAGTTTAAATGTTTTAATGCAAGGCAGTGATGTGTTTTATAAGGTCTGTTGCAAATTTAGCTATTTTTTTAGTAGCAGGAGGCTAGTTTAGTTTTATATGTAGTGCTGATACCTGCAAGAATAGGGGAGGCATATAATAGATGAGGAAGGAGGTATATTGCTGTTAAGGTATTCCTTGCTTGATCTGTCAGGTAATGTTTGGCCCTATAGAGGGACCCACATTTTTGGTATATTTTCTTGATGGAAAGGAGTATGTAGTAATCAGATTTGAGGTTATAATCGACTATGACTATGAGTAACTTAGTTTGGTTTGGTTTATGGGTTCTATTTTTGTGGTTTAACTTCCGGTAACATGAACTGTGTTTCTGGCTATGGTACTGTTTTGGAGAAAATAGCATAACATTGTTTTTTTTGGGTTTTTTTTGACATTAAACAGCAAGTTAACATTTTTTTAGCCATATTTCAATGTCAGTGAAAAAATCGTCAGTGTTTTGTACGAGAGTGGCAAGGGTTGTAGCGGTATGAAGTTTATTTATAAAAATATTAAATAAAAGGGGACCAAGTATTGACTCTTGGGATACCCAAGCAGTGACTGGTTGAAATGCTGACAAATGCATAAATAACTGTGAAACCAGGAGAGAGGGGGAGGGGTAAGTGAGACCTAGAGCTGCAAGTTCAGAAAAGAACTTTTGGTGGCACACTGTGTCAAATGTTTTGGAAAGGTAAAGAAAAAGTGAAGAAACAAGGTCGCCTTCATTTCTGTATTGGTTTGTTAGGATGGTAAAATTTAGGAGGACAGAAGTAGTACTGTGGTTGGGCCTGAAAACATGCTGTTTGTTGGAGAGATGTTGTGTTTGGTAATATGTTTCATAAGCCGAGAGTGAATACATTTCTCTAGGATTTTAGAGAGAGGTGATAGGATAGCAATAGGTCTATAGTTTGCTAACTCTGTTGAAGTATATCCTTTGTGGAGTATAATAATGGATTTTTTCCATATGGATGGGACATAGTCTTCAGTTATTGACCGGTTGATCAGAATGGAGACAGGGAAAGCTAATGCTTCTGCAACTATTCTGAGGAACTCAGTGGGAATGTTATCAGCAGTTGAGAATGTTGCTTTTAATTCAGCTAGAAATGTTATATGGTTGAAGTTTGGATTGGTTGAAAACTAAAAGACACTGTGTTGCTTTTGAAAATGGATGAAATTTGGAGGGGTGAAGTGAGGTGGTCATTGCTTAGTGATAGAAATGACTAGATAAAGAGAGTGCTGAAATGAGTGGTGATGGATTATTTGTTGTTCAAAGTGGAAAGACAGGGTGTAGAAGCATGGGGGAGTATACAAGTTTATTTAGAGAGGACCCGGAAGCTTGTTTTTTTTTTTTGTGCGTTTGTCGCAGGTTACTGTAGTATGGTTTAACAAGTATCTTGGAATAATTTCTGAGATATCTAAAATTTTGGTAGGCATGTTGTGTTTTAGTCTTATACTAATCTTTCAATGCTTTATCTCTTTATAGCATGAGCTGTTTGTTCTCTTTTGTCAGCCATGCCTCTGTGTTAGTTTTTACCTTTCTTCTCCTAAATAGTGTTAAATCATTTAGTATTTTTAGTAAGGTATAATTAAAGTGAGAAACTGCTTCATAATGGGGGCATTACACTTAATATATTCCAGTTGTATTGGGACAGGGCTGTAATAAATGTGTCTTTGTCAAGTTTGGTTAAACTGTACTTGTTTATAGACTATTTGTTTGGATGAACCATGTTGTTATTGCGTGATTATATAGGTTGAGAGGAGGTCACGTACAGTATCTGGTAAGCAACCAAAGGATTTTAAATTATGGGTTATTCAATATTCATTCCACTGTGGGCTGCCTGTTCATGATTTTGTTGATTCTGGTGGTGGAGAATATTAGTTGGGTGAAGCCAAATAGATGAATAGAGTCCTTGGTGTTGCTCCTGTTTATGTATTGCCAGTCTACATTTGGATCACCTAAGATGAAAGTTTCCTGCTGAATGTTGTCAGATATCCAGTGTAGGATATCTTTGGCTGTGGTAATGTTGTTGCTTTGTAGGATATATACTGCTGAGATACATATAGGTTTCTTTTGTTTAATTTTGAGGTATGCAATCAGAAGTTCAGCATTATTAAATATGGAGATACTTAGATGGTTTGAAGTTATTTCTAAGTTATTTTTGATTAATAATATCAATACCACCTGCTCTTTTAAGTTTTGCATCCATTCTGAGTATGGTAAAATCTATGGGAATAATTTCATTGTCAGTTATTTCTTGCTTTAGCCAGGTTTCGGTGATGATTAGAATGTCTGGGGAATAAAACTCTAGACATGTATGGATATTATGAATTTTTTTGCAGATACTTCTGAGGTTAATGTTGAAAAGAATGATCTTTGATTCATTACCTGATAGGAAAGTTGTGTTGAGAACACTGAAAAGTAATGGGCTGGCCATGGTGGGTATTTGACATTTGGGTCCAAGGTTAGTGTGAATGTTTCCACTAAGTTGCAGGTTGAAGGTGGGATGCGCAAAGGTATGGAGCCATTTGTATTTTCATCTGACTTTCAGTACTGCTGAAAAAGTGCTATTCTTAACTTTAATATACTTTATGAACAGATCATGTACTGGTAGAGAAAATGAGTGACAGACATTGAGAAAAAGAAGGTTTTGTGCTGTAATGTATATGTGTCTGTGATGGAGTTGGGATATGTGAGCGTACAAAACAGTAAGAATTGGCTTACTGTCATTTTGAGTTGAATTAGTAAAGTTTAAATGGTGGGTACAAGAAAATGGAAGTTTGGCATGATGATGTCCATGTGGTATAGTAATGAAAGGAATCTTATGATAAATGGAGAGAAATAGCTCTGGTAAAGGGTGGGGAGATGTTTGCAGACTGGTATATAGATAGTTAAGGTAGTGGACAGTGGTTAGGTTGTGTGCAGAAAGCTGTATGCTATGTGTTTGTAGACTTCTGAACCTATTTTGAGGAACTCAGTGGGAAGGTTACTAGCAGCATTTTTTTATGATGGAAAGCAAATGGACTCCTTGACAGACACAGTGGCACTACTTTTAGCAGATAGCAGTGAATTTGTGAAACATGGCATTGAGCTGTGTCATATTTTATACTCCTCCCATTATCATAGGTTCCAGTGTTTGACAGTGGACTGCATACCTGCATAGGTTTTGAGAGATGCACATTGCAAGGTGAAAGATGGCTGAATAATGACATATTATCAGGTTGGGGCTTATTCAGTGTTAAAACATTATTGCAACAGCTGGAAATTGAACCCATGGGATAAAAGAGGTAACATTTCCAACTTAATGTAGTAAATGACATTGCCCCAAGAGAACTAAGTTTACACCATTGAAATCTGACATTTAATGATATCTGAATGAATGGAGATATATTTCAGAGAGGTCTATATATATATATATATATATATATATATGTGTGTGTATGTGTGTGTGTGTGTGTGTGTGTGTGTGTGTGTGGTTGCAATCCTATCTTGGCATGCATTCCTATGTAAAAGTAATTCTTAATGCAGGTAATTATAGTTCACCTGGATGCAGTTGAATGTGATGATCAGTAGAGGTCAGCTTAGGTTACATGTATACTTCAGAATACAAAGCCCTAAATACATATTTGGGATGTGTGATGAGTCATGATAATTAATGTGAAAGTATTGTGTTTATCATACATATGCAAGTGATTTTTATATGAAATATATTCAGATTCATGTTTTTAAAGATGGACATACACATATATCTATATATATATATATATATATATATATATATATATATATATATATATATATATATTAGGGTGTGTATATCTCTGAAACATTATTCATATATGCTAAACAATACATTCATTATGGAATGCTTACTGATACATTGCTCACAAGAGTCCGGTTTCACATTATCAGTTTTCCTTACTGTTACAGTCCTATTCAAAAACTTGTGAGAAATGCATTTTTTATGCCCTTTTTAAAAATCATATTGTAGCTGGATTTAAACCCCTAATAAGGTGCATTATTTATTAGATAGCACTGCTCTTGCACATGGTGTCATAGAGGGAATGTTCTATGACTGATGGAATTTCAATTCTAAAGTTCCATCCAAAGTGCTGAAAAAGCATAGCATTGCCAGGCATGTTTGAGTTACTTATGAGTAGCCTGAACTAAATTTTTCACTTTTCTCCTCAGGTAGTGAACTATGTTTCAGTGCTGCCAAGCAGAGGATAAATGCGCATTAAAAATGAGAAAAAAATGGAAAAGCAAATATTGTGACTTTTGGCAAGGTATTCTGTAAACAAGATTCAAATGGTGCTTCATGTACCTTATTTCTGTAAATTCACCTCAATTACACCTAGTGCCACAGAGAAAGTTACCTGACAGGTGCATTTTTTTAATAATTATAATCCAGAGTGCTGCTGGCCTTGCCAAGCCACCAGGGATGTTTGAGCTACATAAGGTAGCCTAAACTAAATTTTTCACTTTTTTCCTTGGGTAGCACACCCTCTTTGTACACTGCCAAGAGAAGAGGAAATGCACCTTAAAATCAAGGTAAATAAAAAACATAGTGTAATGCATTGCAGTGTTATCATTATACACTATTCAAACAATGCTTCATGTCTCTTGTGCAACTCAGCTCACTTCAGTTACACCTTGCAGTAAAGAATTTGACATCTATCAGGTGCATTTAATGAAGTAAGTACAATCCCTGTTGTGAGGGGTCATGCAATAATGCCAGGGTTGTTTGAACTACATAAGGCAACCTAACCTAAAATTTCCACTTTTTTCTTAAGTAGTGAACTGTGTGTGTGTGATGTCAAGTGGAGAACAAATAGAAGGGATATTAGGACAGTAACAGATGTTAGAGAAATTACAGACAGTGAATGGAATGCAATGCATGGGTATATCTAGCAATTACCAGAACAAGAAGTGTATTCAAGTGAACAATTATTCCTTCTCACATCACCAATCAACATCAGACATGTACTTTGGTCAACACATTATAATGGCTTATTGTGTTAAAGTGAACAGACTACTGATCATATGTTATTAGCAATAGTGACAATAGTTATTTTTTAAACAACATAATCGTATCACAAAATTAGATGCCATACACACACATAAATACATATATATATATATATATATATATATATATATATATAGAGAGAGAAAACCAAAAAATGTCCAGCACTCCTGCAATAATGCCACAAAATATAGTAACAACAGCCGTTTTGAAGGAAGAGCTTTAATCAAGCCATGTGGTCTGCCCCACAGACCGGTTTTGCTTTTACCAAAGCGTCATCAGTGTGTAATGGCAGTCACGCAAATGCGTGCTTAAATACAAAGTCTGAATGTGATATTTAAAGAAACAGTATGCATAAAACATTACACATCACCAATATTTTCATATTTGAACTAAGTGAACCTACTACTAATATATTATCTTAATTATTATATAGTGTGTATATATCCACATTTATATTTAACATCTTATGAAAAGAAAAAAATACAATATGATATCAATGTTAATAATATATAACTAATATTGAATTACCAATGGTCATTAAGGCCAGGTTTATACAGAGCTCCAAGATTGACTATCCACCTACGCTCTTTATTATCTAATATCTTGTGTTTTTCTGACTCAGTTAAACTCATATCTATTATCTTGTCAATTCCTACAAATATAAAGTGTGCACTTGGATGAATTAAAATATGCTTATATAATGCACTACGCATTCTATGACATTTTATATCACTTATGTGAAGTGCTATCCTTTGTTTCAATACGCATGATGTCTGGCCAACATAAAAAGCCCACACATCTGGTGATGTGTAATGTATTATGCATACTGTTTCTTTAAATATCACATTCAGACTTTGTATTTAAGCACGCATTTGTGTGACTGAAATTACACACTGATGACGCTTTGGTAAAAGTGAAACCGGTCTGTGGGGCAGACCGCATGGCTTGATTAAAGCTCTTCCTTCAAAACGGCTGTTGTTACTATATTTTGTGGCATTATTGCAGGAGTGCTGGACATTTTTTGGTTTCTTCATATGTGCTTGTCTCGTGCACCTACAGATACGCGCACGGAAGGTTTTTGGTGTTTCGAATTATTTGTTCCAGTGCTGTATCGTACTATTGGTATACGCAGGAGTATCTAGCATATCTTACAGCTTATTGTTTTGGAGGGGATAGTAGTCGCTCTGGATTACGGCAGTTCGGCGTGATTTACAAACATATTTTCAGCAGCTTACAAGTGATAAAGATGATTACTCTGTGTTTTCTACTACAGAACAAATATCAGAAGGAAAACCTTCTCATAATGAAGGGAATATGGACATTAGGCAACATTTTCATAAACTGGGCAATTTGACCAAGAAGGTACGTGCTATAATTTGGCATAACAAGTTATTGAGAGCTTATACAGAGGCTCACATAGTTCCCAGGGGACTACGGGTACAGTTAGAACTGGGCCTAGGTAAAGATGACACAGTGTTTATTAAAAAATGGTGAGATACACAATTGACTGCCTCAAACTTGTTTATGGGACTATTAATAGAATATTATGATGAACAGTTGTCAGTGTTAACTAAACAGTTAAACGAGAGCCAAGAACGTACATTTCAGTTTGAAGACAAGCCTGATTATCAACAGGTATACACCCAGTTTATGCAAGATATGGATAAATACGAACAGGAACTACGAGTTAGGAAGCTGAAAAAATATCGTAGGGATGTCAATGACTTCAAAAACAATAGGATTTTTTCTTGGAAGCAAGAACGTAAAGGAGTACATTTTGATACTAATAAACAAACTAGACCTAAGCGAAAAAGAGTTAGGTCTATACTCCGACAGCCTATGGCCAGTACATCAGAGGGTTCATCAGTATATTCCAACACTGATACAGAACCAGAGAATGAACTAGCAGGTGGATTATCACCAGAGTTTCCTGTTCCCAAACGAAGCAAGCCCCCTTTAGGAGAGGGGGCCGCAAACATAAGAACATCTATGGATTAACTGTTTCACAGAGGGCTAATAGCCCCACAGACCGGGTTTCTAATACATTATCAATAGCAGATAGTATGAATGATGTTAATCATTTAATAGTAAATTTGACTAAACAAAATTTCAGTTTAAGTCAATTAAAATTACTGCAAAAGGGATTGAACTATGTGCCATCTTTTTATTCATCACATGTTGATATAGTTAAAGATGTTAAAGAATTTAGCAGAGTGTTGAATTTGAAATGTTTTTTTGCTAGTCAAGGTGAGACAGTGATTACCACTGAAAATGTTGATTTTAAGTTTAAAAAATCTAATTTTGTGCCAATATATAACAATAATGTGCGTATTTTTGAACAACTGGTGTTGAAAGAACTACAAATTAAACAGGCAGATATTTTCAAGCATTTCAGTCATAATTTGACTATGGAAGAACATAAGGCATTGATTCAATTAGCACAAAATACTAATGTGGTTATCACTTCAGCAGACAAAGGAGGAGCAATAGTTATATGGGATAAAACTCAGTATGAAATAGAAGCTACCAGACAACTGAGTGATGTAGATTTCTATTGCCCTCTGATGTCGGATCCTACGACAGAATTCAAAATAACTATTGACCAGTTCTTGTTAAGGGCAATACAACAACAAATTATTAGTGTTCATACAGCCGAACAACTTAAGGTAGATCATCCTACAGCTCAGTATTTTTATTTAACCCCCAAAATACATAAAGTTTGCATAACCCTCCGGGTAGACCCACAGTGTCAGGTAGAGGTTCTATCACAGAGCCCTTGTCAGAATACCTTGAAGTAAAATTAAAACCATTACTGACATTGGTACGTGCTAGAATCAGGGACTCTAAACAATTTCTACAACTGATGAATGATCTTCAGCTATCCACCAATAGTCTATTAGGAACATTGGATGTCCAGTCGCTATATACTAGTATCCCACATCAAGGGGGTATAGCGGCAGTAGAATATTGGATGGATAAAGCAGGTATATATACACAGTTGGAAATACAGTTCCTGTTATCTATGTTACAACTAGTTTTAGAACATAATGCATTTAAGTATGATGACAGATGGTATTTACAGGTGAAAGGTACAGCAATGGGAGCAACATTTGCTCCTATATATGGTGACCTTTTCATGGGCTACCTCGAGGAGTTATGCATATATACTGATGATTTTCCATATAAGAACAAATTGACCATGTGGCGAAGATTTTTAGATGATTGTTGGGTAATATGGGAAGGTAATCAAGCAGAATGGGATAGCTTTTGTAGCTGTTTAAATTCTAACAAATATTGCATCAAATTTATTGGAAAAGTGGATTTTTTTACAGTAGATTATTTAGATGTTAACGTAACAAAGGCTATAGATGGAACCATAATAACTACATTATATAGGAAACCCTTTTCCAAAAATTCAATTCTGCATGCAAATAGTTGCCATCCTTCACATATCCTCAAAAATATACCCAAGACACAATTTCAGAGGGTCCGAACCATATGTTCAGATGATATGGAATATCATATTCATGAAACGGATATGGTAAATAGGTTTAAAGTTAGGGGGTATAATACAGAAATGATTAATAAAGCCAAACAAGAAGTCAATGTTATGAAAAGGAATTTGCTACTGAGTGACAAACCGACTATTAAATCTACTAAAACAGGAGAAATTAGATTTATGACGACATTTGCTAGTAATACACACCATATTAAACAGATAATAGACAAATACTGGCAAATTTTACATAATGACCCCTATTTGTCTAGCATATTGAGTGATCACTGTTTATATGGTTACAGAAAAGGGAAAACCATAGGTGAACATTTTACTAGCTATAAGAAAAACATAAATTTTGTTAAAACTAACAACACTTCTTTAAAGGGTAGCACATATTGCGGTAACTGTAAATATTGTAAACTTATGTCAAAAACTACTTCATTCACTTCCACAAATACTAGTAAGGTATATGATATACTAAGTTTGATAACGTGCACGACTCCTTGGGTGGTATATATGGCTATATGCAGATGTGGGGCTTTTTATGTTGGCCAGACATCATGCGTATTGAAACAAAGGATAGCACTTCACATAAGTGATATAAAATGTCATAGAATGCGTAGTGCATTATATAAGCATATTTTAATTCATCCAAGTGCACACTTTATATTTGTAGGAATTGATAAGATAATAGATATGAGTTTAACTGAGTTAGAAAAACACAAGATATTAGATAATAAAGAGCGTAGGTGGATAGTTAATCTTGGAGCTCTGTATAAACCTGGCCTTAATGACCATTGGTAATTTTATATCAGTTATATATTATTAATATTGATATCATATTGTATTTTTTTCTTTTCATATGATGTTAAATATAAATGTGGATATATACACAATATATAATAATTAAGATAATATATTAGTAGTAGGTTCACTTAGTTCAAATATGAAAATATTGGTGATGTGTAATGTATTATGCATACTGTTTCTTTAAATATTACATTCAGACTTTGTATTTAAGCACGCATTTGCGTGACTGCCATTACACACTGATGACGCTTTGGTAAAAGCGAAACCGGTCTGTGGGGCAGACCGCATGGCTTGATTAAAGCTCTTCCTTCAAAACGGCTGTTGTTACTATATTTTGTGGTATTATTGCAGGAGTGCTGGACATTTTTTGGTTTCCACATATGTGCTTGTCTCGTGCACCTACAGATACGCGCACGGAAGGTTTTTGGTGTTTTATATATATATATATATATATATATATATATATATATATATATACACAAACACACACACACACACACACACATATATATATATATATATATATATATATATATATATATATATACACACACACACACACACACACACACACACACACACACACACACACACACACACACACACACATATACATTCAAACAGTCCTCTAAAAATGTATCATGTCAGAGGATAAGAACCTTGCATCAGATATACTTCAACTGCAAGTTCACTGCACTTGCACCTTAAGCCACAAAGAAGAAGAAAATGAACTGTCGAGTGCAGTTTATTTATTGAGTACTATCCAGAGTGTTGATAGTCACACAATGTCACCTGGCTGGTTTGGGCTGCATATAGCAGCCTAAGCTAAAATTTTCACCTTTCTCCTTATGCTGTGAAAGTTATTTTTATGCTTACAAGTGACATGCAAATGATACAAAAAAATATATAAAGCATTGTACGTAATATAATTTGCATGTACATGTTAAGACCAAACATGCTATGTTTCAACAGGAAACTCTATAGATTTGAACCCTCAAACAAGGATATTGTAATTAATCATTCCACTGTACTTCCTTGAGTTACCACAAGGAAAGACATATATTAACAAGGTGATAAAGAGTTTAGATGTAATGATAATGTGACATTGTATCAAGTTACATTGAAAGTGCAGCACAAAATGTTATTAAAGTTGCCCTTTAACATTTGACTGTGAAAGTCTGGATGATTAGGATATTTCCAACAATTAGCACAAGTATGTAATCACACTGCTTTAAAAAAATGTCTATCACTGAAGGTATTTCCCTTTCTTTCTGTCTGGTCCATCCTTTGAGTATATATGCTTTCATAATAGAAAGGCTGTCATTTATTTTGTCATACAATATATTTAATAATGCTTGTAGTACTCCTTTTAATATAAACAAACTTTCCTACTAAGGGTCAGTTACTGTGGTCATTTAAGCCAGCAATTGAAAGTTAGGCTTGCTGTTCCCCTTAATCAGTCAATGCACTTGCAGCCCTTTATCTTAAATCTTTTTTTCCCTGACATACCCTTAGTAGGTGTATATCAAATCGGGGAGAATGTTAAAGCTGATTGTTCCTGCAGTCAGGGTAATCAAAGACTGCTGTAAACCATTAGCAAGAAGCACTTCTCAGTGTTGGTTCTTGCATTGCTAGGGTATGTCCATGCAATCATGTAGGTCCATATACCATGTTTACATTTTCTGCACTTAGTGTGGCTTTTGCTATTCAGGAATGCTAATGATTTGATACCTCATTCGTATAATCACAGTGCTTACAGGGCTGACTCTGCACTATATATAAAGGGAATAGTGTAGTTAATTAGTTAATGCCCTTGTATTGTACTGAGGAGAATATTATGAAACATACAGTTGATGCTGCAAGTAAAACAAGACTTTTCTACAGTGGTGTCTTGTCTAGTTATGTTGCTATTTCTTTCGTAGTGCTTTTAGTTTATCATTAAAAGGTGAAGTGCCTTGACCATTAGAACACATTTGTATAAATTTAGATTCATTTACTTTTCTCCCTTCCATTTGCATTAGCGATGTCTGCATTTCTAAAATTATGCTACAAAATGTTCCATGACCGATTTTTTATTATTATTATTATTATTTTATTCTGCATATCATGTTTTTACACTTATTGCAGATTAGGGTATTGTCAGTATGTAGTAAGGTCTGGAATTTTTATTTATGCTATCAGGAAAGCAAAAATGTTTGTTTTTGTCTTTCTACTGGACTGAACTCCACTGTGGAAGATATAGCAGTTATAACATTTTGGTGTAACTTTTCAAACACTGCATTTACATTGTTATTGCAGCAAAGTATAACACATTTTACGCCTGTGTTATATCCATTACAGAAGTGATATAAGATTTGTGCTGATATTTGATTTTTAAATATACTTATATTTTCTGGTTAGTGGTTAATGGTTAGTGGCTTGGGCAGTAGGTATTAGGTGGGGTTGTATGGGAGATTGGGTGGAGAGGCCTGGGGTTGATTGTGGTGGCAATGGGGAAGATTGGGGATGGTGATGCTAACTTGTAAGTAGTCATGATTGAGCACTTAATACATAGAAATTGTTTGTCTGCATATTGGATGCATACAGTCAGAGAGAACTGAGCTGACAGCCATCCTTTATGTTCATTATATATGTAATTATGTGTATATAGTATGGCCCCCAAGACGACATCTCCCCCCAGTAAGCCAATTTATAGTGATGGAAAAAATAAGGTAACTATCCAGGTCTTATGTTGCCATTCTCTTTTTCTTATAGAGTGGTAGAGGTCACCAATCTGCCCAAGACAGGATATGGCAGCAGGTGGTAAATGGCATTAATACAGTTGAAGGCCATGGGAAATCATATTCCCAGATAAGAAACTGGGCAACTGACATGATATCTTCTGCCCACCATAGGACCACTACAATTCCATGGGAAAAGGTGGCTACAGGGGTCAACCTGCTATTGAACCATCACTAACTGAATCTGAGAAGTTCCAGTCCACTATCACACATCCAGATAGCTCATGATAGGGATCCACTAAAATCCTTGATGTTTTTGCTGATGTGGATGGCAGACCCAAAGAGTCACAAGATGACCTTCCAGGTATACATGAAGCAAAAAGTGCCATGGTTAAATCTTTATATGAATATATCTCAGAATTTTAATACAGATATATATATATATATATATATATATATATATATATATATATATATATATATATATATATATATAGTGATAACTTGATTTGGACTTGGGAGGGGGCAGCTAAATGGTCACTAGCCATTATTTTAGAACCTTTTTAATCTGCACGTATGAAGGGGAATGTTCTCTTTTTCTTGTTTTGTTTGCTTTGTGATACTTGCAGACTTCTTTCATTTCCATTTCTCTCATACAAGCACGTCTGGGTTGTAAGCTGCCAGCCTGCCTCTATATGGTAAGCACTTATTTTTGTTTATTGTTAATACTGTACATAAGATAAATTCAGGTCTATATGACAGTAAAGTTTTTGCAGCTTTAGCACCTATTATGAAGTTTAACATGCCTTTATTATAAGGAAAATATGTTATCGGTTTTATTCTCCCTTTTTCTGTTTATGTTTATAGCTTGTTATCATAAGTGATCCTGAAACACCGACCACCTGATGTCAGAGTATTGGGAGCATCTGATGATGATGGTGGTGATGAAAAAGCACAGTCTGGGGGTGCAGAGGATCTGTATGACACTGAGGTTGTGACTCCCATGTCCCCTGTCCATGTTTTGTAGAGAGACAGTATGCCTTTGCGTACGCAGAACTCAGAGACCTCCGATATAGGACAACATGAGGTTGACACAATTGATCGCACTTGTGTGGTTACTCCAGTTTCAGAGATGCCTATCCTGGTTGCCATCTTGTGTGTATGGTGTCATACAGGAGTGTTGATAAGGGTGCTTGGAAGTGGCTTACTGTCCACTCTCCTCTTAAGAGGTCACCTTCTGAAGCTGGTGAGTCATAAGGTGTCACTATGCATATGTATAAGGCCATAGTAGAGACACAGGCACATTCCACCATGGCCTTGGAAGGGCTAGTGCAACTATTGAATGTCACATATTTTGACTTTAGTGACTCCTGGAACTGTGTGGTCACTCCTTAGGATGAATGGCACACTGGATCAAGTAGTTTCTGTAATGGAAAATCTTTTGGGGGAGGGTGTGCATCCATGTGGCCAGAGAGATGTTCCATCTTCTTGTGTTAGCAGACATGACCATGCAAGATCCTGCTCTATCAGTGAATGCAGTGTTCACACCCAGACGTAGTAGTCTACAGGGTCATGGTTCTGGACATAGTCCTGATGAGACCTTGTCTAGCAAACATCGCTAATATTCAGGTAGTACTCTGACATCTAGCAAGGGCTGTGGAAGTATGAGTGCAATTTATGGCAAAGGTGGTTCTCTTGATTGAGGATGATGACACTGAAATGAGTAGTCTGCCATACACATCTCACTCCTGTCCATGATGCCATAGCATAGTGATAGCACAGTACTTGACTGAGTTCAGGCAAACAGACACATAGAAAAAAATGTACTTGTTTATACCACTTTACATACATGCAAACCATCCAAACAGTACTAATGAGTGCTAACATCTGTTGCTACTAGCTCTAAATACTGTATACTCTGAGAGATAAATGTGTTTCTTCCTTTCTTAAACACATTCACTTCTTTGGTGTCAGCCTTGGTTTCCTAACCCTCCCAACCCATGCAAATGATGATGATTGTGCCCTGCCCTTAGTACATGTCTTTGTGACTTAGGGTTGCATATCAGTCTGATGTACACATTGTATAGCTGATGTTTGCTTATTCACCAGATTGGATTTATTAATATATTGCAGAGACGGGTGGCCACGGTGGTGCAGTTGTTAGCATTGCCACCTCATAGCAACAGGTTTCCTAGTTCGATCCTCATCTGAGGTGCCTTCTGTGCGGAGTCTGCATGTCCTCCCTGTTGTTGCGTGGGTTTCCTCCAGGTGCTCTGGTTTCCTCCCACATCCCAAAGACATGGTATAGGTGGATTGGACACTCTAAATTGACCCTAGGTGTGAATGCATACATGTGTGTGCCTTCTGTGGAAGGTTGGTTGCCGGACTGGCAACTCAACATCGTGAAACTCTACTGCCACTCATGAGCAGACAGGTGATCCGCTATGATGACCTCTAACCGGGAAAAAGCTGAAAGAAGAAGGATATATTGCAGAGATAAAGTTGTTGATTTTTGTTTCTTTTAATTAGTGACTGACTTACTGCAATATTGTAATATTGCATCATATTTCAGTTAATATTGTCATTACAACAGTGGATGCATTAGGTACTTAAGTCTTGCATCTTGGTATTGTCATGCAAATAAGGATATAATTGACTTATTCCATCTTTTTAGGACAGTGATCGATTGAAATTCTTGATGCAAACTGTTGCTTATAACATGTACCTGTTCTGTTGCAAGCATGTTACACTGGAGGTATTACTGACATAAGTGTACACATCAAACAAAGGGATCTGCTTAGAGCCATATATATATATATGTATATATATATATATATATATATATATATGGATCTATCTGAGTTCATCGACATTTGAAAATACCGAAAACGAATTAACCGACACCAAAACATCGAAACTCATTTAACCGACGCCAGAAGATCGACAGTTCACAAACACGACATCGCATACACCCGACACAACATACCAACAAACAAAACACATCCCCTATCCAACACTCACACACACAACACAAGCACACCAAAATCCTTACAAACAAACACTAACCCATACATACACAACTATCCACAACCCTGACCCAAACCCTTACCCTAAGGTCCGTCACTATCGCACACTCACCTAACCCGCACCCTAACCCTAACTCACTTATCCCACCCCTACCCCTACAAAACACCAACATCGCACACTTACCTTACTCGCGCCCTAACCCTAACTCACTTATCCCCCCCTACCCCTACAAAACACCAACATCGCACACTCACCTAACCCGCGCCCTAACCCTAACTCACTTACCCCACCCCTACCCCTACTAAACACCAGCATCGCACACTTACCTTACTCGCACCCTATCGTCCGTCACTACCGCAGACTTACATATCCTTTCCCCATCGCAGCTTCTCAGCGTCGGTGTCTTCCTCCGTCGGTCTTCTGCCTCGTCGATCTTCTGGCGTCGGTGACGTGACTTTCGACATTCTCGTGTCGGTTAATTCGTTTTCGATATTTTAACATGTCGGTGAACTCAGATAGACCCATATATATATATATATATATATATATATATATATATATATATATATATATATATATATATATATATATATATATACATATATATATATATATATATATATATATATATATATATATATATATATATATATATATATATATATATATATATATATATATATATTTATATATATATATATATTTATATAAAACTTTTTTTTCTTTACAGGTTCCACACTTACCTTGTCAGTACTGCAATTAAGTTGTGTGATTGGGGGCTGTTCCTGTCTGATGCTATCAGAACACAGTCATTGTATGGTTATGTAAAGGCTGTAGTGTCGACAGGCTTCAGTTTTCTTATGTGTGTGGGATCTTGGGCTTTGAACCAGCCTGTGATTGTATGTGTGCTATCCTTTGCTTCTTAGCCACTGCCAGGGCATACTGTGCATGCCTCCATCTGCCAGAACCATCTGCAGCTAGTGCTTCTCCCTGTTACTCAGGTTGTACAGCAGTGCACTTCCTGATGTGTCTATACACCAGAATCTTGATTTAAACAAACAAAACGTGTTCTGTGATATTCCTAGTTTGACCGTGGAACTCATTGTATCTTTGCTTTGTTGAGTTGCATGAGTTTCTCATGGGTTTCATGAGCCAGGACTCCAGTGCATAATGTGCATCTCCCACTAGATGCTCTTGAGGGATGAATCCCCTAGCAAACCTGATGTACAGCTCATAAGTGTGCAAAATGTGTGTCATGGAAACTGCCTGTGTTAGCTGTAGAGACACTGTAAATGATCCTTTGGGTATTACAGACAACCTGACAGCTTATAGAGTGGAAACCTTTTCTGTTGATGTACCTCATTCCTTGTTCCCCAGATATGGCTTTTGTTTCTATATCCGTGCAATATATGTCCCCCAAAACTTCAGGAAAGTATATTATTACATAAAATTCTTACATGGTTCTTGCTCTCTCTCTTGTTGTGAATGTGGAAAACAGAAAAGCCCCCTTGCATCCAGTAGCATTGCTTTGAAAACCTGTGTCATATTCTAAAGGCTGATGCCTGTGACACCCCTAGTATATTCCTTGTGGGTGCCTGTAAAGTGCCAGTAATCAGTATACATAAAGCTAAACATACCTTTGTTATCACTGGGATATACTCTTCATGATTTCCCTGGGACCTGAGTTGGGGCAGTAGAGGTTGCATATTTCCTGCAGTATTTCTCTGTCCACCCTGTATCATTAACAATTTCAGTTTCATTGAGTCCATGATTAGTTCAGCAGGGTCTAAATACCATTCTTCTTCTTTCCTGAGGTCTGCCAGTAGCAGCAACACCATGGTTTTAAGCTTGTTGCACATACAGCATACTAATAGCAGCAGAAATCCCTAACATGTTTTTTTTTTTCTAAGTGTAATTTTGCCTATAATCCAAAAGGTTTTGCTATACATGGCAAAAGCTTACACCAACTGTAGTGTGCAAAATGTCTTTATAGCTTTCTGAATAGCTCCAAAATATTGGAATGGTTAATTAGCATGGATTTCAGCTCTTTTGCTTTTATTAGCATATTCTGTCATTTCCCATAGTTTTGCAGCTCTTCTCATTGTGTAGAGTCACTTAATGAATACCACTATTGTGTTAGTGGCAATGTGCAATGCCAACAAAACCACTACACTTCATGCAGCTCTTTAGAAATCCAGTCCAATTATGTACAGTGTTAAGAATTTCTATTGCTCTTAGGCAACTGTTTCACCTGGAAATGTCTGAATGCTGAGCACATAAGAGCAATGGGGGGTAGGGATAAAAAATGTAATCAGGCGTCGCAGACCTCTCAACTGTCAATATTCTTGAGAAATGTTCTTGTTTACATGCTTGATTTGAGTATAATTTGCCTATTTTCAGAGGTATGCTCCTATTTTAAGGATTGAATTACTCCACACAATTCTTTTTTTTCTTTCTTTTTTTATTTGATTTTAAAAGAATAGGTAAATAAATCAATTCTAAAACAAATATATTTTTACAAAGGTCCACAGCTGATCAATATATCAAAGTTATACATGTCAACAACAATTAATATTTCTGGAGAAAGTCTTTAAGCCAATATTTATATGACTGTGTAATATTAGAAGTTCTCATCTTTGTGGAATGCATTTCACTACTGCATACAATTTTGGCATTCTACAAAATTCAACATTAGAGGGGGTAACTTTATTTTTCCAATTCTTAGTAATTACTTTTTTGGCTATAGTAAGAATGGACTAAAGAAGAGGCACTAGGGGTTTTATAATTATCTCAGGAGTCAGAGCATTAAATAAAACTAAATATTTGGAAATATTACATCTATCTGAGGATAGAGCATGAATGAAGTTATTAATTTCTTTCCAAACAGAGGAGATGACTTCACATTCATATACCATATGAATGCAATCAGCTATATTTCAGAATCACATCTCCAGCATCTAATGCTATTGATTTGTACATAATTGTAATTTTGTTAGTGACAAAAGCTCTGTGTAAGATTTTCTAAGTGAAAAAAATTCAAATATAATGAAAAAATGATTTTATCTGTAGATTGTAATATTATTTTCTTGTATTCTTCAGAGAAGTCTTCATTATTAATTTTTGATGAATAGTTCCAATAGGAATTGAATAAATATGTGAAATCTAGCTTAAGAATTTTATATAATTTGGAGAACAATTTATTATCTAAGTTAAATATTTTATTTATCTCTGTGTTCACAAAGGCTGTAAATATTTATAAAATTAACCAGTTCTCAGAATCTTGATTTGGGACTTAATTTTTCTACAGTATACATACAGTAACAGTACCATTTAAGAACTGATGCTAAAAAAATGCTTTGTTGTTTCAATACTAGCATTTTGTTAATGTTATCAGTTTCTAAGCAGTCATTTGTATATGCAATTGGAAACACACAAAATATTAACCTCTAGATTTAATAAAATCTGTGTAGGCATGTTACCATGTCGGTGTACATGGTTCCCCTTCAGCAATGCACCATGCATATTAATCATGGCACGTTGCCGAGAGAGAGCTGTGGGACATGGTTATTGAATCAGTGTAGGGAGTATTGTTCACAGATGAGTAACACACTCCCTGCACTGTCCAATTATATTATAGCAATGTCATTTATTTATTTATTTTTTTAAACCATGTTTGCATGGCAAGGAGCACAGCAGTGCTAAGTGATGCCAAGATACCTGCCAGATATCTAAAAATAGAAACTGCATATATTTAATTACTTTGTAAAGGTCAAGTTTAAGCATAGCTAAGAAGGTTTGCTTGGTGCGGTGCAGAGCTCAGCACTGCTGAAAGGTAGCTCAGAGGTATATATAAAGGTATAGAAAAATTTCACATATCCATGTGCAGTAGGTGTAGGGTTTAAATACATGGAAGAAAAAGTTAGCATTCTTCTTCAAAATACAAATTATGCAAAGTATTTTTAAATACTGGCCTGCTCCACTGAGCTAAGCTCTGCTAAGACCTGATAAGCCCTGCTAAGCACCGCATAAACACAATAACAGCTAAAAATGTTTATGCACTACTTGGATCTGTTTAGTTGGTTTGCACACTGCTAAGCATATGGGTTTTAATACTGCTCAGCTCAGCTATGCTGGCTGGCACACTGCTAAGTGATGTGCAGCATTTTAAAATATTGCCCAATGGCATGTAAGAGTGGAAAAACAGGCTATATTAAGCCCAATAGGCAGGAATACAACATAATCTGTTGGAGTTCTGTCTCTGAAGGATACAATGGCAGGCATTGGAGAGGGTTTGTGCTTTCAGGCCAGTGGTGTGGCATTCAGGAGTCCACAGTCATGGTCACACTCCTTGTCAAAAAGCATGAGGGCTGCCTGATACAGGGAAGTTACCAGGGCTCAGACTGCAAGGTGGAGGCCTGGGACTGGCTGGCAAGAAACCTCACTAGTGCAACTAGTATCCCCTGCACAGATGAGCAGTTTTGTCTCCACCATGACGACCTGAAAAGATGAAAGGGGGTTCTCTTGGACACCTGGGTAACCATAGCACATCATGATAGGCCGGTTCCTGCTGATTTGCTTACCCTACTTCAGCCAGCCGTGGCTCTGGGTCCCAGCGTGTCTGGGACCCAAGCCAGTGGAGCCCCCTCTGCTGGCCTTGCACCACCTTAAGGTAGAATCGACTCAGGGGCTGGGTCTGTCCCCCCCCCGGGAGTGGTGGTGGAGGGGCGGTAGTCACCCAGGATCGACTACTGGCCATGGTGCATAGGGTTGTTCATAAGAGCTATGAATGTCACCTGTGCCAGATTGAGGGCAGATATGACAACCTAGTGGGGTCAGGGGGCCCTGGCACCCAGCCTCCAGCACAGCCATCTATGGGGCAATGAAGGAGCAGTGTGGACTGCCCATGTGTGGGGATCTCAGTCATACTGCTGCTGTCTGGAGGCACATGCACTTCAGATTCCAAAACACCCTCCCCATCAAGGGAGTTACCCCCTCATGTGCCACACACCACCCCTGTTTGCTGTCTTGTCTATCTGCAATTGCATCCACAGCTACCCAACTTACCTCCCCACATGTACCTATATCCCTTCCCCAACATACCACTCTCTACTTATAAACAAAAAAAAAAAAAATGGGCACCTGCCCCCACCAAAAAAATTGCCCCATACATAGCTCTCCCTTTTGCACACATGTCCACTGCACACGACTAATTTTTTCCAATTGGCTTGACAATACATTTTTATTGTCTTCACTCCTCTCTCTGGGGTTTGAGAGTCCAAATTCATCCACAAAATCTGTCACACCCAAACACAGCTGTTGCTGCACATGAAATGGAAAGCTATGGTCTTTCGCTACACTCGTCCTGCACATCCCTACCTGCCTTTCACTATGTTTTTCCCCTGCTCACCCCCATTTCACCACTGCCCCATCACCCCCTTTTTCTTTTCTTTATAATTTTTTAGCTCAGGTTTGTGCAGAGCTAAGCAGAGCTCTGCAATGCATTGCATCGCACAGCACTGCGTTGCATCACGTAGCACTGCTCAAACCTGCTTCAATGAGCTTTAATATACCTTAATAATCCTATGTGTTTTTCACAGTGCTAGGCATATGTATAAAACAATCTCATCTACCATGTTTCAAACCCAGGCCCATGTCAACTACAGCCTACTGCACTACCCCACTAGGTCACACAGATTTTGGTTAACACAGATGTTTCCAGCAATACATACTGATTGCCACTGACAGACTGAAATCAAACCTAATGTGATAAGTGTGAGTGTACCTGGGACTCTGATGTAGAAATACACCAGTAGACAGCCAAATGAATAATAATGGTACTGTGTGAGGTCTGGGATAGCAGATACGTGTTCCCTTTCACCTGCAACATCTTCAAACACAACTGCTAAGGCATCAGTGGCAGAGTAAATATGTTCAAATGGGACCCTACTGCAGAACTGCCATTGAAAGCTATGCACATACTAATGGAAGCAAACAACATGTGTCACAGCCTGTATGTCTGCACATATATCTGGCAAATACAGTTAGTGGAGCACTGACTCAGTAGCTCAGTCTGTTAAATACCTTGCATGCCAAAACTTTTTCCACACAGAGTCCTGGGTTCAAATCCAGTGTGCTGCAGTTCAATTAAGTTGTTGTGAACACAGCAAGTAATGACTGAGTCATGCAATTTTAATCCCCATAGATTACTGCTACTGAATTATCAGCTACACAGTTTTGCAACACTCAGGCCTGCAGGTAGGGACACACTGCACATATTCGTATAGCCTAACTATATCTTGCCTACTACTCTGCTATTGGCACTCTTGCATAGCAGACGTACCTTAAGCACATTCCTTGATTGGACTATAATGGGTACCCTTACCCTGGCTCTGCTGTATGACAGGCCTGACACATCTGTCACATTTACAAGTACAGCTTCCAGGCCTCCAAAGTGTTCACACTCCACCCCTACATGAAGGCCTTATATATTGCACTGTGGTGTCATGTTATTGGCTAATGATAGTGCAATTCAGCAGTTTTAGATGCAATTAGCAATTCCAAGCCACAGATTGGTGCACAGGCAATTACCTGTTAATGAGCATTACCTACGAAAGGCAAGCAACTGCTTATGGTGAACAGGTATGTATGTGGTTTTACTCACACAGTCAGTGTATGTGCAAAGCATTTGCAGAGGAACACTTCAAGAGAAGGAATGCATCACTCTACCAGATAGGTACTAAATTTCCCATAAAATGGGATGCAGATGGGAGGATAGAGGTATAGGAATAGAGATTAAAACAGTAGGCTTGTATTAGATCTGTGATAATGACATGTCAGTGATACTCTGCTGTCCAACACCTACAGACATCCCTGTCAATTGTCCCTGCTTTGACTCACATCTCTACTCTGTCCCTGTCCATCTATCTTACAATGGTCAGCTGATAGTGGATTACACATAAGACATACTGACACTAAGTAAGGGTGTACACTCCTGTAACCTCAAACTATGCACTGTAATTCACCTCCTCTCATTCTGTCAGTGTCACACATAAATAGTACAAACATTGTAAATGTGTCCCTGATGTACTCTGGCTAAGTCCCTGTTTTGTGGCCATTTGTCCCTGGCTAGTTGAGAGCTATGCCTAACATACCTCTCAACCTCCTACAGTAAAAAATCAGAACAAATCCATATTTAATGAGGGAACAAAGGCCCATATGCAGTGACAGAGTATACATACTGGCCATACAAAGTAAGAATGTGATTACAGTAACAGATATTACTGTATTTTAAGTGTTGTCTGAGGGGTCTGACAGGTGACAAATTCTGTGTCAATTTTCTGACATCAGTCAGTGGACAACCATTTATCAGATATCCAGAAGTTTATGCAAGAAGAACCACATCTATGTGGCAAACAAGATGACATTCTGCAAACATCTGCAAAGTTGAGAGGTATGATGCCTACAAAGAACATATACAACAGCAGGTATGCATTGCTGTCGTCATTATGGCACACTGATGTGGCTGAACTGTCCCCATATAGTTGTTGGAATAGCACCCTGCTATTTGTCTGACAGTGGCCGTATCACATATTAGTGGGGATTTGCCCATAGGAGACACACCACAGTACACTGCATTGTTGGCTGTGGAGATATACAGCAGAATCTGTCACAGCAACAGGGATATTACCCAGTACTGCTACTATCTTGGTGATAGCCACACATGTAGTGTGTTGCTAAACTGTGGGTATGATGTGTGAGGGAGTATTGGACAGTTCAGGGCATTATGGGTGTGTAGGGTTTGTACATAGTGGACATCCAAGCATCTGGACCTGCAATGTGTTATCCTCTTGTTGTCTTCCAGGAACAATGTACTGATAGAGATTGCCCCCATTTTCATCTGCAGAAAATGATGCTATACTGGATGCCCTCAGACTCAACCATCACATTCTGCTTTCAAAGGGTCACCACAATCATCAATAAAGGGCAGCATTGTGGGTCATCCTTGTGAGGGTCATTAATCATACTGGCCAACAGGACAGGACCTACAAGCAGGTTTGACACCGGGCCACAGATATGGTCAATGCCGCATTTCAAAGGGCAGCTGCTATTGCAAGGGATTGCGCTGCCACCCTTGGAGGGGCTGGAACAGGAAAACCACTCTCAGCCACAGAGGAAATTCTGGTGAACCAAGGATCAACCAACAGCTCCCAGCCAACCATGAAGCCATACATCCTGGAGGTGGGTGCCACAGCGTCCACATCATAGAAGCATCCAGGTAAGCTTACTGTGTTCACCAGTATAATACATTAGCAGTCATTGTGGCAGGCTCTACAGACTAGTATATGGGTGTCAGGTCTATGCTGCATTGGGGTGGGGTTGGCATTTACCCACAGTTGTGCACACATACTCAGAATGTCAGCAATATAGCCAGTATCACATTAGCTACTGTACACATGGATATATGCCCATATTACCTTGTAACACTGCAACATTTGCTGTTGCTGACAATACCTCTCCCTCACCTTTCCATAGGTACATCAGGTGTGGCTAGAGTTCGTGGTCCTGTACCTGGTAAGTGTGATACTGTTGTTTTCCACATCAGATATACCATATGAATGTTAATGTCTGCCATTTTCCTTATGCACATCTGTTGTGCTTAGCCAGAGTAGAATAATTGTATGTTCCATTTTGGAGCAGTTAACTACCGTGCATAGCCTAGGGAATGAAAGGTGTGTATTTGTACAATCATTAAAATGTTTGTACTTGTAGTTATGAGCAACTATGCAGCCTACTGTACATGAGGCAATTACTCCACAGTACCCATTCAAACACAATAGGGAGAAGGTGCATACCT
Source organism: Protopterus annectens (assembly GCF_019279795.1). Taxonomy (NCBI): domain Eukaryota; kingdom Metazoa; phylum Chordata; order Ceratodontiformes; family Protopteridae; genus Protopterus; species Protopterus annectens. Next base: position 1,068,181,115 of record NC_056731.1, on the reverse strand, counting down.
GAGGCAGTTCTATTACAAATGGCATATCATTGTCAAGATAGGTATACTGGATTTTATGTGTAGTTCTTTCACATACACTGTCATATTGCATACCTCACAGGTGTATTGTACTGGCAACATTACCTGGCTGTAGGTGGCATGCAGGTTATACTGGGCCTGGGTTGTCTGTGGATGTTGTGAGTGTGTGTGTTGTGCATGGGATCAGAGATGAAAAGATGTAGGACATTTAATGCAGTTTTGGATCCTCATCTGTATGAGTTTTTGTGGATTACCATTTATAATACTGAAGGTGGTCATGTACTGCTTTTGTCTTGCTTCTCACAGGTGAACAGGGGAGTTGGAGTCTGTCCCCCTCACAATCCGATGTCAGTGTCTCATCGGACTCTGATGATGATGATGATGACGATGGTGGCCATAGTGAGGCACAGGTGGGATTGTCAGTGGCTGAATCTCTCCCAGAGGTTGTCATCTCTCTTCTGCCCCCATTGTCCCAACACACAGTCAGTATGCTAACACATACTGAGTCACCAGAGGCCACAGATATTGATCAGTCAGAGGATGGTGACATAGCACAGGACATTGTGAGACCTATGGTGTCAGTGAGTGTAGACACTGGCCATAGCCAGAGAGCTGGTGAGGTCCCACACAGGCAGACTGACAGGGCTGGTTTAAGTAGGACTGCTACCCATCCACTTCCTGTTGCAGGTGTCACATTGCAGGTCACTCACTACATGCTTCGTGCTGACATGGAGGCACAGGCATGAACTGAACACAACACCAGATGGCTTTGTAGGGTTATGGATGCAGCACAGTCTGACATCTGTGACTGCCTCCTCCGCATTGGTGATGCCATGAAACATTTCACTGATGTAGTGGACAGATGGTGGGCTGATACAGTATCTGTCTTTGAGTGTATGTTATCTGTGCTGGAACATGTGGTTGGGGTTGGGTGTCAAACACATGGACATAGACCAGCAACACCATCTGCTGGGAGTCCAAGTGGCCATGTACACTCATGTTCCAGTAGTGGCAGTACCTCCAACACTACAGAGGGAGGTATGCTGTCCACATCATGACATGGCAGGCCATGGCCACATGGTCCTGGCAGTCCTGTGGGGGTCACAACCCAAGCAGCCAGCAGTCAGCATCGGGTACTAGCACCTCATCTGACCTCGGGCATGGTGCTGCCTGTGCAATACCTGGTGAAGCCAGTTCCCATGTTCATGACTGGTGATGGTGAACTGCCCACTCTGCCATGTATGGTCCACAATTATCCCCCATACAAATGTGTAGGGCTAGCACTGGGCTTGACTGTGTACATGCACAAAAACTCCAACATGACTGTCACATGCAGGTCACCTACAGACAACCACGGCACCTTTCCATGGCCCATGTAACTAGCACCCCTTCCTGACTCACATGCAAGCTGTTAACTGTTTGGCACAGTCTAGGCCTCTGGCACCCCAATACCACACTCTGCGCATGTAATGATACCTGTGCCACATCCATGCCATTCATGCCATCAATATGGGGTCCTGCATATGTGTGTCTGATGCACAGGGTGACTATATAACTTTACATATGTTTGTGCAGTGCAGTAGTGTTATGGCATGGCAGTTGTTGTAGGCCACAACAGGTACTCTATGCTGGAATGTGTGAAGACTACACATCGAATGTTGTGTATCTTTGTTGCCTGGTGGTACACTGGTGGTTGTGTTACAGAATGACAGATGTGTCACAGAGCTGTGTATGTTTTTGTCCCAGGAGTCTGCCCAGTTCAACTATGGATACATGGCAGCAATGCAGTGGCACAAGGTGGCACGGCAGCACAGCAGAGATATGACATCAGCAAGGTATGCCAGTATATGTGCATGGCTCTCTAGGTGCATATGTGTAGAACAGTGTGTCAGGGACAATTGGGACAATCAGCATCATCATGCTTTCATACCCTGTGACACACTCTACTATCATTGTTACATGTCATATGGGTAGTCTGCACATACAACTGTAGATGGTGGTAGAACTCAATTACGCTTATGTAGAGGAGGACAATTTAGGTCCAGCTTGTCACAGGACCATCAAATGCATAACCAATGCACAGAGGTAGGCTGCATTGACATGTTTCTAGTGCTATCAGGGGACATATTTACACCCCCCCCACACACACACACATATTGGATGCAGTGCAGTAGTGTTATGACATGGTAGTTGTTGTGGGCCATGACAGGTACTTACGGTGGCATGTGTCAGGACTACACATCAAACATTGTGTATCTTTGTTGCCTGATGCTACATTGGCAGTAGTGTTACAGTATGACAGGTGTGTCTTGGAGCTGTGTATGCTTTTGTCCCAGGAATCTGATCTGTTCAGCTATGGACACATGATGGTAATTCAGTGGCATAGGATGGCAAGGCAACACAGTAGAGATATGATGTCAGGAAGGTTGCCAGTATGTGTGCATGGCTCCCTAGGTGCATATGTGTAGAACAGTGTGTCAGGGACAATGGGGACAGTCAGTATCATCTTTCTTTCATTCCCTGTGACACACTTTACTACCCTTGATACATGTCACCTGGGTAGTCTGCATGTACAACTGTACATTGCTTATGCATAGGAGGGCAATTTAGGGCCAGCGGCAAGTCACATGGCCATAAAATGTATAACCAATGCACAAAGGTAGGCCACATGGGCATGTCTCTAGTGCTGTCAGGGGACATATTTACACACACACACACACACACACACACACACACACAATTTGGATGCTGTCAGATTATAACCCCTACCTATCTAGTCATACACGCTATAGCCATGGTGTTTATCTGTTGTTAGATTGTCAACCAGTGCTGTTAAGGTGGATGACATCCAAGACCATGTTGAGGAGGAAATTTAGAGGACAGCATCCAGTCATAGGGCCATAAAATGCATGCCATTGCATGGAGACAGTCCATATGGGCATGTCCATACTGCTATGAAGGAATATATTGATACATACACAGAGTTGGAGGATGTGAGATTAGAACTCCTATCTATCCATTATTACACACTACAGCTCACAGTACCTATTGCACATGCCACAGGTTATGTCATATATGTTGATGCAGGTATAGGACTTTTGGTGTACATAAAGTGGCCTTGTGTTAGACAGCATGTGTGGCCTGCAGAGTGATACTGTTTGGTACTGTTATTGTATCTAGAGTCCTACATGTGGGATACCTGGTAATATCCCTGCTATGTGTGTACACTTACCAGTCTGGCTATATGTAGCTGTTTGCAGTTTGATAGGCAGATATGTGACCATTTCAGATTCCTGGGACAAAAGCATACACAGCTTGATGGTTACCACCGTAACAGGTACAAGCATGCAAAATCTGAAGGTAATGCTACTCAATGCTAGAAGTCTAAACCTCAAAATGCACTCTCTCGAGGCACTCCTAAAAATGGAGAACATCGATATCTGTGCAGTAACTGAGACCTGGTTCAAGGCTCCAGAGAGCACCCCTGCAATACCAGGCTACAACTCTTACCACACTTTTCGGCCACCAAACCAGGACCGAAACACTAAAGGTGGAGGAGTGTCAATATTCACCAAGGATATTCTCACCACCAGGCTAGTTGGCCAACACAATGTGTCTGAAATTCTCCAAGTGCAACTAACACTAGGTAAGACTGCAATCCAAATTGTAGCTTGCTGCAGATCCCCCACAATACCCCAAGATTCTCACTACACCTTTCTAAACATACTGGAAAATTTTAAGATAGAACCAAACACCCTAATACTGGGTGATTTTAACTACCCTGCCATTAACTGGGAAAACTAATCATGTCCCAACACCTTTGCGCAACGGTTCTTGGAATTCATAAATTCCAACGCCCTGGATCAACTAATCCATAGTCCCACCAGGGGCTCCAATATCCTAGACCTGGTCATTACCAACATAGGAAATCAATGCTCCATACCTATGGTCACCTCCTTGTTAGTCAGGTCTGACCATAAGCTAATCACCCTTAACATCCACATCCCACCCCCACCCCCCAGTAAAGAAACCACCATAAAAAACTTCTCCAAAGCCAACTTCATGCTACTCAAGTCAGAAGTGACAAACTTCATGACACCCATGCAGACGGGAACTGAAAGTTCAACTGCTGAATCCTACACTAAGGCACTGTACGAGCACATCCACTCATGCATGAATTGTGCCATCCCAAATAGAACCAAAATGCTCTCATCCAAAAAAAGGAAGCCAATCTGGTGGTCCCCTGCCATAAACAAACTTTACAACAAAAGTAAGAAACTTTTGCAGAAAAGAGGAAAATCCCAGGATGCAAAAAACTCCCTTACTAGCCTCAGTAAGAAACTGAGATGCCTCATAAAATCCTCCAAAGCTAGTTACGAAAATAAAATTGCCAAAGATTCCAAAGACAACCACAAAGTATTCTATAACTATGTCAAGAATCTAAATGGCAATTCTCAGATCTGCTCTGAGCTAAAACAGAATGGCATTAAATATACTGATCCGAAGGATATTGCCAATATCCTGGCAGATCGATTCAGTGCCAACTTCACCCCCTAAATGGCCCATCTCAATACCGGAAGATTGCCAAATTCCAGTAATAACAGCCACACAGGTACAAAATGCACTCTCTAAAGCCAAGAATACAGCATCCATGGGACCAGATGACATCCCGGGCTGTGTACTACATGAACTACAATATGAACTGGCACCTCACCTAAGTGTCATGTTTAATCATAGCCTCACCTCAGGTTTCGTGACCACTGAGTGGAGCAGAGCTACAGTTATCCCAATCCACAAGGGGGGATCCACCTTGGATCCCGGAAACTGCCATCCCATCAGTCTGACAAGCCTTATCTGCAAGGCCATGGAGTGTATTATCATGGAACTTATAAACAAGGACATTGGCAACCTTCAAACACTGGACCCCACCCAGTTTGGGTTTGTGAAGGGCCGATCTTGTCTCCTGAACCTGATTGACTTCTTTGAATCAGTCTCCAGAGCCATGGACAATGATAAGGTGGTCCACACAGCCTATCTAGACCATACCAAGGCCTTTGACACCATCCCCCACTTTGGAATCATAGATAAACTTACTAAGTTGGGCATTAATCCCTATGTCACCCAATGGGTTGCTAAATGGCTTACTGATAGAACCCACACTGTTACAGTAGCTGACTCCAAATCCAGCTCCAGACAAGTGACAAGTGGAGTACCTCAGGGTTCAGTCCTGGGGCCGCTCTTGTTTGGCATCTACTTCTCTGAAGTACAGGTCAACACTAAGGGACCCTGGCTAACAAAGTTTGCAGATGACTGCAAACTGGGAGCCATTATTGAATCCCCAAATGATGTGGATACTCTACAAAAGGGCCTTACAGAAACAGATGCTTGGTGCCAGAGCCATGGGCTCAAGCTCAATGCCAAGAAATGTATTGTTATCCCTTTGGGAAAAAACATGTATCCATGAATTACCATATAGGTGGCAGTACACTAAACACAGAAAGTGTGATAAGAGACTTAGGGACACAGGTGGACAGTGGTCTCACCTTCAATAACCACATCGCCACAACAGTCAGGAAATCCTTCTATGTGGCACACCTCATCATGAAGGGATTTTCATCCAGAAAAAAGGAGGTCATTGTCCCACTGTACTCATCCCTCATTAGACCCATTATAGAATACAACGATCCATTTGGTATGTACCTCTCAAGACATCTGCAACAACTGGAAAGGCCTCAGAAATACCTCACTAAAAGAATCACAGGCCTAAAGCAGATGCCCTACGCTGACCACTTTAAAAAACTCCAGCTATACTCTGTCGCATATCGTCTACTCAGAGGCGATCTCTGCTTAACACACAAGGCCATGTCAAACCCAGAGCTGTTGGGCATGCTACACTTAAAGAAATCCCAATCCCTCTGAGCTACATGCTCCAGGGATCTAAACCTTGTCATCACAATAAACAAAACATGCTGGAGGGATAGGTTCCTGACCCAGAGACTCCCCAGACTCTGGAATAGATTGCCCATACATGTCAAGCAGAGTGCCTCTTTGGACCTCTTCAAGAGGAACCTTGACAATTGGATGGGAGAAAGGAAATTCACCCCAGGGATCACATCAGTCGCCCTGCTAGACAGGGGTCCAGGAAAGTAAATAATGTGGGAAGAAATAGCCAGGGAATTGTTATGGCTAGGCTTGTATAGACCCTAGGGCTGATAGCCTAGTACCAACCTATGAACCTATGAACCAAGGGCAATATGGTCTGTCCAAGGAATGCATTGCATCCATTGTACATTACAACACCTGCATATGAATGTCTATCTGCAGGGTGACAGCTTGCAGGCTCAGGGGTCTGTGGGCGAATGGATTATGTACTGTTGCAGCCTTGGTATGGTACCATCAGACAGCTGTTGTGATGTGTATTTTCAAATAACCACAGCATTAAGAGGTATGTGGGAACATTCATACATGCCTGCCTATAAATGTGTATAACAGGGTTGTGTCCTTAAATGTAGTTGTGTGTCGATAATGTAAATGTGTTATGTAGAAGTAGTGGAAAACCTGCTTAGCTGGATGTCTAACTCCCTTCCACAAGGAACCATACCATTAGGAGACTTTAATATTGACTGGCTTAACTGCTCCAGACACAATCCCTCTGCCTTTATAAACCTCAACAGGTTTACCCAAACCATTACTACCCCCACTAGAACTGGCAAAATATCCAAATGCCAGTCAATCTTAGACTGGATCCTAGTATCTGACCCCACTCGTGCACAGCTATCTGACTGTCTTCCAGATATCCTAAGTGACCATCATCCAACCTACTTACTTAGGAACAAGTCCCAAACCATCAGCCAACTCATCCTCAGGGTAGTTTGCAACAAAAATAACTTTATAGCTACTGACTTCATCAATTCACTAAAAATCTGAAACTGGGCCTTCCTAAAACAACTATCTCTGGACGATGTTGTAGAACACTTTAACACAACCTTCCTAAAAATCTTAAACCTCCATGCACCCTCCCAAACCATTAGAATAAAAACTAACTATGCCCCATGGCTTAGAAAAGATTCTAAAACTATAATGAAAGATAGGGACAAGGTCTGGATTCTATATCAGAAAAACAAAACCAGTAGTTTTAGACAAAACTAGCCAGAACTCTGTAACAAAGCCAAAAAACAAATCAAATTAGACAAAACTAATTACTTTAAAAACATGCAAGAAAAATATGCTCACAACTCCCAAAAATTCTGGACCACTCTAAATGGCATACTCCACCCAGGAAAATCCACTACTCCATCCCCAGTGCTACCAAATAATCTTGAAAACATTCCCACACAATTCAACAAATTCCTTATCAAAGCTGTCCAAACCCTTGCCAATGCCTAAAACAGTAATTGTAGCCCCACACCAATAAATACCCCAACCCATACCAATACTCAAAACAATACCCCTGAATTCAACCTTCATTCAGTGCCCATCAAGATAATTTCCAAACTCCTTAAAAATTTAAGCCAACCACACTAGCAGCAGACAATCTACCAGCTAATTTCCTTCAGATATCTGCTGATGCCATAGCCTATCAAGTCTCTATTCTCATAAATAGGTCTCTTTGAGAATGTAGAGTACCCAAATTTTGGAAAACATCACATATCATACCACTGCACAAAGGAGGTTCTCCTTAGAGTTCAAAAATTATCATCCAATAGCAATCCTATCACCTTTGTTCCAAATATTAGAAAGAGTTGTGCATGCTCAACTAATGCAATACCTCAAAATTCACAACCTTTTCTCCATATCATGGCATGGATTTAGACCTTCCCACAGCACCACCATAGCACTACTATCATTCACCAACACAGTTAACCACCACAGAAACAAGGGTCTGTTCATACTTCTATAGTCAGAGACTTATCAAAAGCCTTTGATATGGTAAATCACAGTATGCTACTTGAAACTCTAACTACCCTAAACATAAGTTCCCCCTCTATATCATAGTTCAACAGCTACTTATCAGTTCTCTGGCATGACCACTCCCCCCCCCATTACCAGTAACCATTGGAGTCTCTCAAAGGTCTATTCATGGCCCCTTGCCATTCTCTCTATTTACTAACCAGATCTCCTTATCCTCACCCTCTGCATCAATAATACAATACTCAGATGACACCACCCTTATTTCTGCCACCCCCACCCTAGACGAACTGCAATCTCTAACCCAAAATATCTTCCCCTAGCTGAAACTTGGTCCACCAACATCAAACTTCTTCTCAATCCCAAGAAAACAAACATTATTTTTGGAAGAGGCAGATCAGCTCCCCTTAATAATAATGTTCATATCAACTCCAAAGATAACATTCACATCAACCCAACCACACACACCAAACTGCTAGGGGTAGTAATAGACAATAACCTGAGATTCGACATCCACATTGCACAAACCATCAAAAAAGTAAACAAAAAACTCTGACTCCTTTACAGGAACAAACAATTACTAAATCTACTAAAGCAACCATTACAATGACTCATCTACTAGCCATCCTCCTATATGCATCTCCCATCTTAACTAATATTTGACTAACCGATCTAAATAAAATGGAATCTTGCTATAACAAGATCGCCAAGTTTGCTACTGAAGCCTCATATAGGTCCCACCACTGTCTATCCCTTAAGCAGCTAAACTGGCTGGAATTGCCTCACATCCTACTGCTCAATCAACTGTCTATAGCACATAAACTGTACTGCTTTCTTGATAGAACCCCAGCACTTCAGCAACTTATACAGCCCTACTTATCTTCTAGAGCCTTATGCTCTAGTAATCAGCACCTCATAACTATCATCAAACACAAAAATGATGCTGGGCAATCCCTTTCTGCCAGTACCATTGCCAAAAATTGGAACTCATTACCAAACTAAATAACTTCTACCACCTCCACTTCTCATTTCAAAAAAACTCCTGAAAAATATCTAAATAACTGGCTATGCTCATGTGACTCACCAGGATAATCCACACCAAGAAATTGTTTCAGAACTTTAGCTAGGTATAGACAGTTTTTCTCCTGAAAGTTTGCCAACCCACTGATATATACCTTACTGAACAAAAAAAATTTTTTTTTTACTGTATAACTTGTTAATCTCTGCCAAATTGTTTTTCACTGATGTGTGTAAAAGCTATTAAGGCACTCTCATATATTATAATGCATTGTATTATACTGTTTCTGTCTTGTACTGTATTATATTGTTTTGCATTTCTCTTGGAGCTTTTCTCTCCAGGCCTCCACTGAAAATGGACCTGTGTCCAGTCAGACTTTCCCGGTAAACAAATGTAAAATAAATAAGTAAATAAAAAAGAAGTATGTGGGGAGTCTACATACCATTGTACTTTATATAGCTGTATATACTTCTTGTTATTATATATATATATATATATATATATATATATATATATATGTGTGTGTGTGTGCGTGTGTGTGTGTGTGGACCATATACTAATAGAGACACTAATCAAGCATGAGTGGGATAGGGCGTGACAAATATGTATACATAGCTGTATGTATGTACAGACATATTTCCACATAGCAGGTCTTTGTGCGGTAGAGGCAACAGAATTGGGCTCAAGTTAGCTAAGTGTAGGACCATGCCTGGTGTGGTTGTCAGTATTTACAAGGTGACTCCAGGCCAGAGCTACCTGTACTCTAGTCTGAGATTGTGTGCTGCAGGCCATTGTCTGCTGCACCTGTTACCACAGTACTGCACTTGCATGATATTGTACAAGGCATTCCCCAGCTGTTTGCTGACCTTAATATGTGACTCAAACTTCAGAACTGTAGAGAGCTTCACAGACTGTCAGGACTCTTGTGGCATATTTTTGACCTGTTTCACATAACATTGTTGTTTTTTTTTTTTGGCAAATTAGTGACAAATCTGTCAAGACTGAAGTAAATTAATAATGACAGATATTTGTGTTTCAGGCTCCATGCTCAGTAGGAGTGTCATGCAAATGCAGGACTTGTTATTCTATCCACATTCTACATTTGTAGCAGCAAATATTTAAAACCTGTGCCCAGTTGTGGGCCTTGGTCCCATTTTTATTCAATTTATTTGGCCAGATTTACTGTTGTAAGAGGTTGAGAGGTATGATGTGACTGGGGTACATGGTGGAACACCACACACTGGGTGACAGTCTGCATACCTCTTCCTGTACATGTTTTTGCAGAATGTCTAGCATTTCGCCCCATATCTCTGCTATGTTCCTCATACATTTGTGGTTTCTCAGTGCTATACTGTACATTGGTTGCTGACTTGTTATACCTACTGACACACTTAACTGATGACCTTTACATCCTGCAGCTAATAGGTTCATAGGTTCATAGGTTCATACTAGGCTATCTGCCCAAGGGCATTTATAAGCCTAGCCCATAGTTATGTGGCTTTCGCCACCCCTTTAGTTTGAATAAAAACTATGCCTATCATTTTTCTGTGCCTCTGTCAAGCAGTGACACTGAAGTAATCCCTGGGATATATCTGCGATCTCCCATCCATTGGTCAAGATTCCTCTTGAACAAGGCCAGCGAGGTGCTCTGCCTCACATGTACCGGGATTTTGTTCCACAGCATAGGGAGTCTCTGGGTGATGAATCTGTCCCTCCAGCACGTTCTATTTATAACCGTGTCAAGGTTTAAGTCTCCCGCCCTTGTGGTTCTGAGGGATCTAGATTTTTTGAGGTGAAGCATATTCATCAAATCTGGGTTTGACATGGCCTTATATGTCAGGCACAGGTCACCTCTGAGCAAGCGGTATGAGACTGAATAGAGCTGGAGTTCTTTCAGTCGGGCAGCATAAGACATATTTTTGAGACCCTTTATCCTTTTGGTGAGGAACTTTTGGGGCCTTTCAAGCTGCAGCAGGTGTCTGGTCAGATACATTCCAAACGGGGCATTGTACTCAATCATAGGTCTAATGAGTACAGGGGGACGATGACCTCCCTTGATCTAGATGTGAATCCCTTCATGATCAGGTGGGCGATATAGAAGGTTTTCCTAACTACTTTAGCAACATGAGTGTCAAACGAAAGGCTACTGTCAACTTGGGTCCCCAGATCCCTGATGACTTTTTCTGTGCTCAGTGGATTGCCACCTATATGGTAGCTAGGGGTAACCTTGTTTTTCCCAAAGGGTATGACTATGCATTTTTTGGCGTTTAACTTCAGGCCATGGCTCTGGCACCAGTTATCTGTTTCTGTGAGGCCCTTCTGGAGGATATCTGTGTCAGATGTGTTTTCGACTATAGCGCCCAGTTTGCAGTCATCTGCAAACTTTGTCAGCCATAACCCTCCTGTGTTTGCTTGTACTTCAGAAAAGTAGATGCCGAACAAGAGTGGACCCAGGACTGAGCCCTGTGGGACACCACTTGTGACAGGCTTTGAGTCTGACATGGCTCCAGCAACTCTGACCCTGTGGGTTCTGTCACTTAGCCAGTTTGCAACCCATCTTGTGATGTATGGGTTTACATTCAAGCTGATGAGTTTTTCGATGATACCTGAGTGGGGTATTGTGTCAAGGCCTTTGCCAGGTCGAGGTAGGCTGTATGGACTGCCTTTCCCTCATCAATGGCCTTGGTGACTGTCTCGAAAAAGTCAACCAAGTTTAAGAGGCAGGATCTGCCTTTGACAAAGCCAGACTGGGTTGGATCCAAAGTCTGCAAGTTCCCTATGTCTTTATTTATGAGTTCCATTATGATCCTCTCCATGGCTTTGCAGATAAGGCTTGTCAAGCTAATGGGGCGGTAATTTCCAGGGTCTGTGGAGGCACCGCCCTTATGAAGTGGGACCACAGTCGCCGTGCGCCACTCCTTGGGTACGTATCCTGAGGTGAGGCTAAGATTAAACAGCTGCCCTAACTGTGGGTTTAATTCCTCGTTGAGTTCATGAAGCACACAGCCGGGGACACCATCCAGTCCCATGGCTGCTGTGTTTTTTGCCTTAGTGAGGGCAGTTCTCACCTGGGCGTTGGAGATGTTTGGGGCTACAATCCTCTGGAATAGATATCTCTCCTTTTGGGGGGGAGGGGGGGAGACGTTTGCACTGAACCTGTCAGCCAGTATGTTAGCAATGTGTGTAGGTTCAGTAATTTTCACATCATTTTGAACTAATTCTGAGCATATCTGGGAGTTTCCTCCTAGGTTTCTAACATAGCTAAAGAAGGCCTTATGATTGTCTTTAGAGTCCTTGGCGATTTTTCTCTCAAAATTTGCCTTGGATGATTTTATGAGAGCTCTTAGTTTTTTACTTATAATGATCAAAGGTGTCTTACCTTTCAAGGATTTTGCTCTATCTTGTAGTAGCTTCCTCCTTTGACCTGTTGCAGCCTGCTGTTTTACTAGTCACCTGCTAGGTTACTCAGAGCATGTATAATGTCTGTCTGTAGGTATGGCCCTTTGTAACCCCATTAACTCTGGCTTTGTCCAGCTTTTTTGCAGTAACAGATTGAGGAGTTAGGACAGTCTTTGGGACTACCACCATATGAGTACCTCATATGCAAAATATGTTGGATGCTGAAGGAATTGAACCTTCAGCACCATTACACATGTGACTCTCCCTGGCTCTCTGAGTCACACCAGTGACCAGATGGAGAGGTTTCCTCCCTCACACTATCAACAAGATAGAGGAATTGTCGGGTCTGCTGTTATATCATTGCAGACTTACTGTTACAGCTTTTGTATGGCAACACTAATATGTTTCATGAGTGGGACAACCAGCCTATTCTCTGCTGGAATAAACAGCTGTGCAACTGTCCTGTGACCCCACTGTTTGGCATCACCCTGGACTACTGTCATGGAGTTTCCAGCCATGTGGCCTCGTGGCTACTATGGGGCACATATTAGTGAACACGAGTGCCTGTTTTCCCAAGTGGCTGTAAGATCTGTACAAGTAGCACAGTATCTCACTATAGATCTCTGCAAGTAGCCCAGTAGCACACTATATATATAGCCAACTATATTCCTTTACATACATGCAGCATGTCCATACATATGCTACCATATTGTAGTACCCCTTCCAAGTGGTGTACAGGAGAGTGACTTACCTTGTGAATGCAGCAGCTGGCAGACCTGAAGTTCAGGGCTGACTCTGTCTGGTGCAGGTAGTCCACAACCAATACATGGTGAGGTACAGGCTGTGTGCCCGGACTGGCATCATTTTTACTGCTATGTATGCGAGCCAGAGTACAGTGTCAGTCCCTAGGCCCCTAGGCTGTCAGTGCATGTGCTGTGTGTCGTCTCTTGGCCAAGGCCAGGGCATATTGGGCATGCCTACATCTGCCTACAGAGACAGCCTCAGGGGGTTCCGCCTCCAAGTCCCCTTGTAGTTGCGGCTGTGGTGACCTAGGCACTTGTGGGTGGCTGTGTATCCCTTCCCTTTGCTGATCCTGCTGCAGCTGTTTCCACAGGATCATATTGTGTAGCATGGCACATAATGTGAACATCTGTGCACATGTGGCTGCAGAGTACTGCAAGGCTCCACCAGATATATCGTGGCAGTGGAACCATGACTTCAGCAGCCCAAACACATGGTCTATGATGTTTCTGGTTTGTGAGTGTGCCTCATTATGGTGTTTTTCAATGGGTGCGTGTGCATTTCTGATGGGTGTCATCATCCATGGTTCCAGTGCATAGCCAGCATCCCCAAGTAAATAGCCATGTAGGATGCCCCCCCTAGCAAACATCTGATACATGGCTACAATGCATGCCAGATATGGACATCGTGATAACTGCCAGGGCTGCCAGTGCACACACTCATGATAATGCACAGGGCATTGCACATGACCAAGCAGTTGATGGAGTGATACCCCTTGCAGTTGATGTAGATTCTACCCTCTTCAATGGGTTGTGCCTTCATGTGTACATGAGTGCAGTCTATGGCACACAGTATCTCAGGACAGTGTGCTATATGGTATAAGTGTTGCATATTGCTGGCCCTCACCTCAGTGGTGAGGGGAAAAGAAATGTGCTCACTGCCATGTGGTAGCATGGTATCCAGGAACCAGTGGAGTACCTTGGAAGCAGATGTCTGTGAGACCCCCATCATGTTCCCAGTTGGTCTTTGGAAAGTACATGTAGCTAGTATCCTAAGGGCTACACATATATTTGTTTCCACTGGGAAGGGTTCCTCTCTGTTGGCTCTGGGTCTGAGTTGAGGGTGGCAGACCTCACTGAGTTGTTGTATGTCCTTGTCCACCCTGTAGCGCTCTACAATCTCCAGCTTATGTAGCTTCTGATAGGTGTGTAGTCAGCATCAGTAGCAGCTACATTGATCTCAGCATCTCGCACATACATATATAGCAGATCTGTAGCAGCCTTTAGCATTCTCTAGGTTAAAATTCCCAAGTCTGTACAAAAATGGTGCAGAGTATGGGGGAAATCAGATTGTAGGGTGTGTGCATACTTTATAGTTCTCTGCTGTAGGTGTACTCTGTTTGATTGGCTAGCTATGATGCATTCCACCTGCCAAGTGCATCATTAAGGTGTTTAATGGTCCTAGTTTAAGTGAAACAGGGCTTATCAGTAATTAATGTATCATTGGCTTTCTCAGCCAATTTGTTTTTTTGACAGCCTTCCTTGCTGAACAGTGCGGCGTGCCATGCAAACTCATGCCGCAGAGATAAACAAAGTTTAGCAGTCAGTAGACACACCCCCAAGGAAGGTCTCGCTCATCATGGCTGCGTGCCGCACAAACATGTTCAAACCTGCTGAAAAACATGTCCTTAAGGTAAACAAAGCTTAGCAATCACCAAACCCCCCCCCCCCCGCTGAGTGGAGTGGTGCACCATGCAAACAGGCACCACTGAGCTCCAATGAGCTTAAATGTTTGCATTTTTGATGTCAGCTACCTCTTCTGTGGACACCAACATGGTTCTTTGTCGACACGGATGGGATCTGTGGACACAAATACCCATTTGTTTCATTCATTAACCCCAGCTCATTTGCATACCGATCCCTGCACAGTACCTGATAACTACATGGATTCAGACCCTGCCTCATTAGCAACCACAGCAGTCCTACATTGTACACACTCCACACAGAGTCCGCTAATGCATTGCTGTTACATACTCACTATTCACTATTCAATACTCATATATATATGTGTATATATATATATATATATATATATATATATATATATATATATATATATATATATATATATATTATATTATATTCATACTCAGTATTTTTTTCCATAATGGCATATGCACACACTGTGCACACCATGCAACAAACATACCCAGGGTATTAAAAAAAAAAAATATATATATATATATATATATTTTGCATTATTTTCCATATGGTTTTGGACACACACTGGTTACTTTTGCACATATCTATGTCCTCTATACTATTTCTGCTAATGTAACTATAATTTTATAGCCCCAGGTGTCATTTTTGCATGCTGTACATGGAATTTTTCTGTGTGCATTATGGACACCAACACGGGGTCTGCACAATTGCCTGTCTGCTTGCTGGCTCACTCTACCTGCTTCATTTGCATGCATTTCACCTGCTTATGAGGTTATTTGCATGCCACAGACACTTCCATGTTCGCACGCTCGTGCATGCCCCATAGTTCCCTTTACTGAATTGCACATCTGCTTACTTCCATGTAAGTACCATTCCACTATGCCTACATGACAAATAACTGTGTAGGCTTTATTAAATTTCCCCTGTAGTCTTTAATACAGTGGTTATAATATGTGAACACTTGGATAGAGGAAACTGTGTTATTTAAATAAGGAATTTGAGAAGAGGGTGCAATTCCATTTACCTAAAAATCTTTTAATAACCAGATAAAACTATTAGGGACTAATTGTTTATGGCTGTCTGTGATATATTTATTATTTACTAATAATACTTCTTGGTATATTTTCATCCATTTTGAATCACAAGATGAATTTATCCACAGTATAACTTTGACAATTGTTGAAGTAGCATGCAAACTGAATATCAAGGAATCCTGTTCCATCATTATCCCTACTTTCTCTGTGCCAGTCAAAGGAAACTCTTGGATTATTAGGATGCCACTAAAATGAAATAGAATATTATTTATCTTCTTCATCATTTTTGGTGGATATAGTACTAAAGATTGTAAGACAAATAAAATTTTAAGGAGAATTCCCATCTTAATCAGCATTAGCCATTCTTGCGTTGTAAATAAGAATCTTCCAATTTGTGACTAAATTTAACATTTTATCAGCAACCCGTTGAAAGTTTGTTTGCCTTATTTATTTACTATTTGACATAATGGTTATACCAATGTATTTCATTTGATTGATATTCCAGTTGAAGCTAGAATATTTTTATATGATTTTTTTAAAAATATATTAATAACTTATTTTATTATGATTATATCTTAAGTTTGAGATTCCTTCAAACTGACTCATAGAACTAATTATATGGTCTAATGCATTTTCTGTATTTCCTATTGTTAGTTAAATATTATCAGCAAAGAGTTGAGTCTTAAGTTCAAAATCTTCTTTTATTATGATACAAATAATGTTCTTATTATATTTAATACCATTAGCAAAGGATTCTATAACTAATGCAAAAAGTAAAGGTGATAATGGACAGCCTTGTTTTATGACATATTGTAATTTAAAGGAATTAGAAAGAAAAAAAGCTATTTTAAGGTAAGCGAGTTATTTATAACTTAGAAATTAATGCAATTAGCTCAGTTGAGAATTTAGACACTTTAAGTGTTTTAAACCAGTACGACCAATTAACTGAGTCAAAAGCCTTATCTAAATCGAGAATAATGATAGAAAGGTCTTTTTTTTATTTTTATTCACATAGTCTATTAATGTATGGATACTTGTTATATTATCCTGTACTTGTCTATTTAAAATAAACCCAGTTTGTTCATTGTTAATTAATTTAGGTATAAGTAGATTAATTCTGTTAGCTAAAATGGACATGACTATCTTATAGTCCACATTTAAAAGTGAAATTGTTCCATATGATGAACACTTTGCAGGATTCTTATCTTGTTTTAAAAGGAATATTTCCATGATTGGGGGACTTCAGCAGTTGTTTTGTTTCTCTATAGACCTTACTGAATATTTTAACTGCATCATCCAGTAATATTTTATATAGTTCCAGTATAAGACCATCTAAGCCCAGTGTCTTGTTATTTTTTTTAACTTTTTTCTTTGATCTTTTATTTATGTTAAAGTGAATGGTCTATCATTTTTTTATCTGTTCACTTGTTATTTTATTATTTATATTTTCCTTAGAAAAGTTTCAAGTATATCATCATTATCTAGGTTATTTGTATTATTATTATTTTCATAAAACATTTTGGATCCCTGAAGAATGCCTTTAGTATTTGTTCTTCTTTCTTTTTTATTATTTATATGTGGTTCGATTCTCATCTAGAGCGTCTTCTGTGTGGAGACATGCGTGAATGGGCGAACCTTCGTTGAAGGTTATGTGTCAGGCCTGGCAAGCTGGTACGTATAAATCAATTGCCAATCATTAGCAGACCGGAGTACCACTGTGGTGACCCCTAACCGGGAAAAGCCGAAAGACACTAACAATGTGTTATATAATTTTGTTGCTATGATTTAGTTTATTAATTTTCTTTGATCTAAGAGCAAGTTTATGCAAGCTTAAAGAGCTTACTGAACAGTGGCGGCTGGTGACTTCAAATCAAAAGGGGGCTGCAAGAGGCAGCTGAATGGGTGGTGCCAATGGGAAGGGGTGTGGCCAACTAGAAAGGGGCAGGGCTATGATCAAAACCACAATAACTGGAACTTTAATTAAATACGCTGCCCTGGGTGCCAAACCATCATTATGAGAGTCCAATCAAGACAAAATGAAGTGTAGAAGACAAAAAGCATTTCAGTGCATTGACTACATGACAGCTTACTTAATATCTAGATGGAAACAAAAAGGTTGTGAGGCATGAAAAAATAAATTACTTTTTAAATACATTACTGGAATGCCAATCAAAATCAAGTATAAAAAAACAAGCAGCACTCAACTCAAACCACTTCTCCTTGAGCTGCAGTTCTAATTTATATTCAGCTTTATAAAAGTACCAAGTAACATTCTGAAAGTAGCAATCTCTGTGATACCACCTCTTGCAAAAATGTTTCTTATCCAAAAAAGACCTGCTGCCTGACAACAACTATCTACTTGTTCCATAGGAAAACATGATCAAAGTAAAAAATTAACAGCAAACAAGAAACAAGTTCAAGATAAATTGCTTAAAGGATTACTACACAGGTTATGGACCACACATGATAGATTGCAGGCTTTACCCGTAAACTAAACAGAATGCCAAAGATGATTGCAAGTCTCCAACAAATGTAATGAGCTTCTGAAAATACTGTAATACTGTCTTTTATTACAAATACTTGTCATACGCATTTTAGTACCCAAGGCTTATACATTATCTAGTTATGTAAATATTCTCTGCATGGCAACAACAAAAAGGCTTTCAATGTTGATAATTCTTTAACAGTATGCATATTAAAGCTTACTTGCATCTTACAATCTCTGACAAGCTTACCTATTGGTCATTAAAGCATTGCTACTTAAACACAGGCCAACAGGTCCTGCAACAACATGCATTTTCTGAATAAGAAGAAACATAAATCAATAGTATAAAAATGACAGAAAACCAGGACATTCTGCAAAATCAAGGACAGATGAAAAGCCACTGTCGTACTTGTGTCTCCTTTTGATGGGAGAATACTCTGCACACTTACACTGCATAACTGCCCCTTGCCTTGCTTGGACAGATCCAGAGTCACTACATGGGGGAGTGGGGTGCAATAAGTATGTCACAATTTGAATTGTCTCTGGCTCACTGATGGCTCTGACACATTTGTCATACTTCTTAACCTCAGAGCAAAAAATCTGGACAAAGCCATACATAGAAGTGGGACAAAGGCCCAAAAATAAGGACAATTTTAAATAGTGCTCTTATAAACGTAGAAGGATAATAGAATAGTAGTAGGTCTTGCATTAGTATGAATTTTCTGAAGGGTATGAAATCTGAAACTCAATGTCTGTCATTATTTTCTAACTTCAGTCTTTAAATATTTGCCAGTAATTTGCCAGAAAACCACAATTCTATGAAAAACAGACCAAAAATGTGATGCAAAAATATAAAATTGACACACAATACAGTTGGGAACCTGTCCAAGAAGGGATCCTTTTTTAATATTAGTACTGTTAACTTGAGCAGCTGACAAACTAAGAGAATCTACATGCATTTCTGAAATAAAAGTAATCTATAACTCTGATCATTACAGTTATTTATAATTGTAAACTTCCACATTTTCTTCCAAAATTGCCATTTTGCGGAAGGATTATTAGGGGGAGAGCAACATTTTGAGCCAAAATCGGTGACAGTTTATTTGCATGCACCTCTCAACCTCTTAATGCAGGAAATCTGGACAAGGCCAACTATATTGGGGGAACATACAAACAGTACTAAAAATTTATTTTGTATAAACTTCGACAGTTGATAGAATAACAGGTCTTGCTTTAGCATGCATTTTTCTGAAGGTTATGAAGTCTGAAACTCAATGTCTGTCATTATTTAGTGACTTCATTCCTAAATGATTTGCCAGAAAACCACAGATTTTATGAGGGACAAACAAAAATAAGAAGCAATAAGAAGCAAAAATCTATTAATTCTTCAAAAATCTGAACAGTTGAGAGGTATAGTTCAGCCGGCGCTGTCTGAGTTTGCTGCCCTTCCCCCTCACAAAATAATGGTTGAATGGAGCCTCCCCCCTGCAGCCATTCCAATGTCCCATTACTTGGCTATTTCACCCCATTTACCATAAACACTGTAATGTGCATACTGCTTTACTTCTGTGATGATATGGATTTCATTGAAAGTTTTATTTTGCATTTTACAGCACAAAACACTAACAGACATCTGCTAAACAAAGCAATGCAGTTTCACAATGAAAATATACTTAGTATTAAAAACATTTCTGCCCTTGAAACTCATATTCATTGAAACAGCATTGAAACCCACATTCAAAGAAAATACATTTTGCCAGTGGCAGATAAAGATTAAAGTTGGGCTGTTTTCAAATCATAGGCTCCTTGCACACGAAGCATACAGGTGTTCTTAGATACACCTTCCTGATTGTATTAAATAATATTCTTTGTATAATACAGTATAGTTGTTAGAGGGCATTTTAAATTTAAGTTGTTAAAGGGCATTTTAAATTTATTGTTTTGAACATTTTTACATTAAACAATGAAACAAAATGCATGCACCAATAATGACAAAACTGCCCAATTCAGAACATTTCCACCATAAAAGTCTACTCGAAACTCTACAGTCTACCAGTATCAGTAAATATGCACAATCTCCGAAGAAGTAAGTCATCTAAATAATTCCACATTAAAGAGATCTGTAACTAATGAAGAGGTTGCTGCTAGCAAACAACATTATATATAATTGTTTGATCTACAAATAAAGTGCATGTTTCCCTTGAGGAATACATTGCCGATGTTACATAAAAAAAAAAAAAAGATAAGCTAGTAATCTAGTAATATTGCAATAGGGAATGGATGGCAAACTGATAACAGGTACATAGTTAGTAGGTATCTTCACCAAAAAAGGACAGCAGCATCCACCCCTTTACAATACAGTACAGTATCAGCAATGCATCTATATACTGTGGGAGTAGAACCCACAGCCTACTCCATCAAAAGCAAGTACACTATCTGTTGTACTATTAACTATGCAAGCAGACTCAGCATAGTTCTTGCAATTTCAGCAATACCTAGTTGCTTACAGGGCAAATAGTTTGTGCAGTGACAAGCACTGCCACCAGAGTTGCAAACCAGATACTCCTGACTTTACACTGTATTGTCACTGCAACTTTCTAATCAGTAAAAAAGGGCCTATTACCATAGATTGAACATTCCCACTATCTCTGTTAAAACTTGGTGGATATGGGCATCCTGAGGTAATGCAGAAATTGCCTCATGTTTACTGGCAAGTTAATTCACAAAGTAAACAGGTATATAAAAGATGTATTTACACAATGTCACTGGTAGCAAAGCTCTAACATAAAAGCACTTCTAATGTTAATCAGGTTGTCAGTAGTACACATGTTGCACCCATGACACACAGTTCAAAGCAGACACACAGACTCACATATGCCGAAGCATTTAAATGTAACCTTCCTAAACACTAAACCGCCTAGATGAAGCACACATAAGAAATGCCATCAACATCCCTAAATGCACTCTTTCAAAACAACATACACACCAACACGTAGAGATGTTTCATGGAGCCTCTTCCTCTAAGCCCACAAGACAAGCCAACACATAATCCAAAATTCTGCTCATTGGAGACACTATTGTGAGACACACTGATGTTCTTTTCACCAGGCTGAGTAAAGAGCAAGTCATGGTCAGTTGCTTATCAGTGGCCAGGATCCACAATATAACACATGCAGTTAAGTAATTGGACAACAATTACCTGTATGTCTGAGTCATAGTCCATGAGGGTGCAAATGACATGAGATGTGCCTCCTAGACTATATGAAGGGAGACATCATGGAGAGCTTGAAATATGTGTCCCAAGCTGTTTGAACCTAGCATTAAGCAGCATTCCACCTTCTCAAAGGATGAAGTTTGTAAAAAAGTTTGCTATGATGTGATAATTGTTTATATTTTTTATATAGTTTAAATTCTTTCTTTTCTAAAATTTTATAACTACCTATCTTCTGTCCTCTAATGTTGTTACTTTACTCACTGTGGAACTTTTCTCCCTGGGCCTACACTGAAAATGGGTTTCTGACCCAATGGACTTTCCTCGTCAACAAATGTCAATAAATAAATAAATAAATGATGCCACAATATGAACAGAAGATGACTACCTTTAATAATTGGCTTAGTATCTAGTATCATTCTAAGTGGGTGTAGTACATGAAAGTATGAATGGAGAAGGTCCGAAGATCATGCTGTCAACAGTGGTCTGCACCCCTCCACTCCAGACTTTCATATATTTGTTAAAACATGACTTCCCACATAGTGACTTTTTTAGGCAATGCCAAACTGAAAATACTTCTGACACAGCAAGTCAAAGCCAAGAAAATATGAAGGTGTCACTGCTTGGTACTGGAAGAATAAAAAAGAAACTCCTCTCCCTACAAGCTCTCCTCAACTTAGAAAATGCTGACATCTGTGCAATGATTGAGACATGGTTTAAAGCCATGGAGAGCACTCTGTCAATGAAACACTATAATACCTTCCACGCATTTAGACCAGCTACTACACAGACAGGGACTAAAGGTAGAGGTGTCTCAATTACTTCAAAAATAAATATACCTCAAGGCTGGTCAAACAGGACAATGCACTTGAGTATCTCCACACTGAAATCACCATAGCAAAATCCTGTACTACTTCCTTGCAAGCTATAAGTCCAACTCTATGACTCAGGCAACCCATTACATGGATTTAAACTTACTGGAAACTCTCACAATCCAATCCAATACCATATTCATGGATCACATTGTTTAGCCCTGTATTAACTGGGAAACATATATGACACCAAATGTGCAGGCATAGAGATTCCTAAATTTTGTAAACACAAAGTCCCTGGATCAGATTGTCAATATGTCAACCAGGGATATAAACATACTGGATCTGGTCCTCACTAATATAGGAGAGTGCTGCTCACCCTCAGTGTAATTTCCTCTCTAGTAAGGTCTGATTACAAAACTGTCTCATTTGAAGTAAAAGTAAAACCCATTACCTCAGCTAGCCCTGGGATGTTCAGGAACTATTTCTATGGCTAACATCCAACTATGAAGTGATAACCTGGAAATATTTCATATCTTCCTATACCCTTAAAACTGTCCCCAACCAGTGTCAAAATCCACAGAGAACTTCAAAAAAGACAATAACCAAAAAATCCATGTAGCAGCAAGGCAGGCACACAGCAGTAAAAGCTAAAAAAAAAAAAAAAGTATAAAGTTATTTATTGAATGTGAGCACTTTTGCATTGAACAGC
Organism: Protopterus annectens; assembly: GCF_019279795.1. Classification (NCBI taxonomy): domain Eukaryota; kingdom Metazoa; phylum Chordata; order Ceratodontiformes; family Protopteridae; genus Protopterus; species Protopterus annectens. Next base: position 1,068,158,056 of record NC_056731.1, on the reverse strand, counting down.
ATTGCTTCATCAGACAAAAAACACAGCACTGAATCCTCATATATACAATCAAGCTAAAAACAATAAAAGCAATTATCTAATCATACTTGACAAAACCCCCTCCAAAACACTCCCTTGTTAAAAATGTCCCTGCTCACTCAGTGCTCAATTAAGGCAACAGCACTCAGTATTATGTTGCATTGTAGGACATATCATTTCAACTACCTAGATTTCAGAACAGGTATCATGGGGACAGAATCATTTAATCCATACCCCCCAATGTGCCCCAAGTCTCAGTATCCACTGTAACTCAACACTTTCTGTCCTGTTAATAAAATCCCCATTCTATCACTCTCAACCAAAGCATGTAGAACTTGAAAAGAAAAACATAGTCAGCTCCTGCTTGTAAGGTATGCTTTACCAAAGCACTGTAGTCAAGACCTTTCCTAGTGCAATAAGTGTGATCCCTAATGTGTTCCCTTAGATGCTGATTAGTTTTACCTACATAGAACTTACAGATCTTACAGTGCATTATGTATATGACATTCTTAGTATTGCATTCAGCTGCTTCCACAAAAAACAGTCCCTGGATGCCTAAAGAATCAGGACTCATCAATAAAATCACAAAAGGCACACAAATTACATTTCCTAGTTCTTGTTAATCCCTCAATGCCCACGGTATGTACCCTAGGGTAACATAATCTTTGCTTGAATGTTCTCTTATTCTTATACAAAAATCTGGGTCATAAACCAACCAACCCAGCTGCCTTTTCATCCACACATAAAATGTGCCAATTATTACATATCACTTCCCTTACTTTATTCACATACCTAGTGTAGGACAGAATGACTGGGATCTCATTACTATGTCTCGACCTGTCCATCCTAGTTCTTGTGTCACTAGAAAAATACGACCTTGCTCTACCTTCCCTCTCCTGAAGAATTTTCTGATAGGCACAATCTACCTACATCTGAGTGTACCCCCTCCCCACAAACTCAAGCTTCAAATTTTCCAGGTCATTAATAAAGTCTTGTTCCTCACAGGAAAAGTGTGAAACTCTCATTGCTTGTCCCTTGATTATATTAGTGAAAATGTGCTAGGGATGCATGCTACCCCTGTGCAAATATGCTGGGCGGTAACAGTCATTCCTCACATTCAATAAATAACTTTATACTGATTTTTGTAACTTTTACTGCTGTGTGCCTGCCTTGTTGCTACTGGATGTTTTTGGTTCTTGTCTTTTCTGAAGTCCTCCTATACCCTGATAACACTGATGCATATGCAAAAATGTTCAAAGAAACCCTATACATGCATGTTAATAGCTGCAGAGAAGCAGCTCTACCCACCAGGAATAAGTACAGAATTAACAAAAAAGCAAGCCGTCATGGTAGAATCACAACATCAATAGGTTCATTAAGAGAAGAAAGAAAATAATGCCAAAAATGTGGAGTTGTGGTATCCAACAGGATAAAAATACTCTTGTCAAACTAAAGAAACAACTCAGTGGACAAATAAAGACCACCAAAGCCAATTTTTTGGTAAATTTAGCCTCTCAGGCCAAGGACCACCAAAAGGCATTCTTTAGTTATGCCAGCAGCCTCAAAGCAATATATAGCTCTGTTCATATGTCATTGTTATCGGAACGACTTATACTGAGCTAGAAGGTATAGCAAACCTACTGGCAGGAAAATTCAGCTTCAATTTTATGCCTTCCCCAGCTTCTCTTAGGAAATGCCAACTATAACTCCCCCTACTATCATTAAGGAACAGGTCCAAGAACACTGCATCAGTGGTCACTGAAAATATTCCAGGCTGGCTTTTAAACTGCAGGAAACCCGACCTATCAGGCACATTGGAATCACTATTTAGCAATAGCCTCCAAACAGGCATCATGTCTCATGAATGGAGCACAGCAGCCATCATTCCATTGCACAAAGGCAGGACATCTACACACCCTGCAAACTACAGACCCATAAGTCTCACCATATCTCTCATCCTGGAAACATCAAAAATCTAGACAAGGCCCATGAAAAATAGGTAGAAATCTGTATGTTCATTAATGTAAAAATGTCATACATAATTAT
>NC_056731.1:1068140992-1068150992 GCF_019279795.1 Protopterus annectens | reverse complement strand
AGCCATTTCATTTAAAACCACAAAATTAACAATCACGTTTCAAAAACACCTATCACACTGTTACAGTAATTAAGAATGTAATCGGCACATAAATATGTTTTCTTTTCAGTAGACCAGTAGTTTCTTCTATGGGGTCAAAGACACAACCTTTTGCCATATATGTGGATAGTAAACTTAAGCCATTTTATGCCTTACCCAAACATATTTTGATTGATTTGTGGGATTTTTTGCCAAGTTTGTGGATATTGAATTTAATTCAGATTTTGTATTTATAACCATAGACATCAAAGATTTATTTAGTGTCATTCCTCATGACACAGGATTAGCCTGGTTTGAGGAAATTATTGTTGATTTTGGATTTCTGTCTCCCCAGTAATTTAGACTCATACTGGAAAGTATGGAATTGGTGCTAAAAACAATTTCCTGTATTTTCAGGAAGAGTGATATAAGCAAATTGGAGGGGTAGCCATGGGGGCCTCATGTGGCCCCATGTTCGCCAATATAGTACTATTATATTGGGAACTACATTATCTGTTCCCATCCACCCTTTTTGAGAATGTAAGGGCTTACTTTAGATTTTTGGAAGATATGTTTATCATGTGGAAAGGCCCATTGAATTCTGTTGAAACCTTTATTGAATTTCTGAATCACACCATGAATTTTTTGGAGTTTACCCGCAGTGTAGGTATGAATTAGATGCACTTCCTAGGTGTTAAAATCAGGAAGGATGTGAGCAATACAAAATATGGTTCCACCTTATATAGAAAAGAACATTTCTCTAATTCCTACCAGCATTTTAAAAGTGAGCACCCTTACTTTCAAAAGAGAAACATTATTTAATGGCAGATGGTAAGGGCTGCACCTATGACATCCTTAAGGAAAGATTTGAGTCGTGAAGTATGTTATATAGGAGAACTTTTTGAAAAAAGGGGATATTCTGAAAATTTGGTTGTGGCGATTAAGGAAGATATTCTGGATGGGTGGGGTACTAGATACCTCCAAATTCTGGCTAACAGGGAGGTGGTTGTTACCACATCACAGAGGCACAAGGACTTAACATGGAATGCCTCAGTGTGTACAAGTTAGGATCCTGTTAGCTTAGATGGTGGCTCCATATAGTCTTATTTTGTGATTGATTTTCATAGGGGTACCAACAAGATGAAGGAAATTGTTCAAATGTATTGGGACTTTTTTTCTGGTAAGCCCAATAGTCTGGACATCTTCTCTATGAACTTAAAATTTAGTTTAAGGAAAGGCTACCATTTAAAGATTTATTATGAAGTTGTCAAAAGCGGTCATGAAGTGACTGGGAAAACTGGTAATACAAATGTGGATTGTGCCTCCAATGCCCTCTTATAGCCAATAAAGACGAACTATGTTATTGGCATTTTGTGGGATGACTAAAGTCTAAGGATTATTACAACTGCAGTACCAAATGGGTTGTTTATTTAGCCTTTTGCACCACCTGTTTTGCATATTATGTTGGCAAAACAGAGAGAAAATTGAAACAAAGAATTTATGAACACAGTTATGACATCAGTAAGAGGAAAGACACCAATCCCTTGTACAAACATACCTTAGTGTGTTCCAACTATAGTTTTATTTTTGGGTTTTGGAACAAGTAAAAAAGTTTGAGAGAGGAGGTGACTGGGAAATTAGTTTGGAATTCTGTTAGCTTATGTGGCAGCTGAAAATGGGAGCTTGTTCTCCACCCTGTTTGAATGAACATTACTTCATTATTCCTGCTTTAAATAAAAGAGCTATAAAATAAAATAAAATAAAATATAGTGTTAAATTACAATAAGCGTTATCAGGGAAGATTTGTGCTTTAGTGGATTAAACAATAAGTACTAGTTGTGTATTCATTCATATTTTTATACAATATTGGTCATTATTCAATAAGTTATTACTTAAGGAGTATTTTATATTAAGCAATTAACCAATAGGAGTCGAGAATTGTTAATTGGATGTACTATATAAATGTGTGTGGCTTTGTAATGGTATTCTGATGAAGTTCCCTGTGAGGAAATAAAGTTCTAAATCCTGTTTGTTCTGTCATATTTTAGTGATTAAATTCTATTTTTCATATATTTGTTGTGACGGTTAGCCTTCATTGACACCAGTGTGCTGGACTGTGTGGATGGTTTTATTATAGGTGGTTTTACACTCGGTTCTTTTGATTTATCTATGTCTTTGAAGTTAAGACCAATGTCAAGGGCCTCTGTTTAACCAAATTTGCAGATGATTTGAAATTAGGAGAAGACACAGAATTCCTCACTGACACTAATATTCTCCAAGAAGGGCTCAGACAGACCAATATAGTTTGCCAGAGCCATGGACTAAAATTAAATGCCAAGAAATGCATAATGGCATCCTTTAAGTAGGTATCCTCCCCTGGTAACTATCATATTGACAACACACCCCTAAGGCTCAATCTAGTAGTCAGGGATTTGGGGACACATATAGACTGTAATCTTGCCTTTGACCATCACATTTTTTATGGTAGAGAGGAAATCATTCTATATTGTGAAACTTATAAGTAAAGGTATGACATCCAGGTCCAAGGAGATCATTGTTCAACTGTATTTGGCTTTCATCAGACCTATCATTGAGTACAATGCCCCCCTTTGGTATGTACCTAACCTGACACATCTAACAATTGGAATGTAGCCAGAGTTTCCTCACTAAAATTATAGAGGGCATAAATAATGTGTCCTATGCAGGTCACATCAAAGCCTGGTCCTTGTATTCTGTCTCCTATAGGCTGTTGAGGGGATATCTATGCCTGACATATAAGCCATTATCTGATACTACACGAATGGACCTCCTGCACATCTACAAAACAAACAGCATCAGAATTACCAATTCTAAAGACATAAGTTTTGCTTGTGATACAAATATGACCTGTTAGAGAGACAGGTATATGTCCCAGAGACTACCCCTTCTCTGGAACAGGCTTCCCATCCATATGAAGCAGAGTTCCTCCATAACCCAATTCAAGAGTGTAACTTTAACAATTGGATGGGGAACAGGATGTTCATCCCTGGCTTGGCACCTATGTCTCTAATGGGCACAGACAGCCTGTAAATGGTTCATCTCCCAGACCCCTGCTTGTAAATGTTTTATCTCACAAGCCCTGGTGTACTTTTACCAAGGTTACCAGAACTTGTCAGAGATTTGAGATGCATGGCTAAGCTTAAAAGAGACCCAGTGGTAATTAGCCTAGTACATACCTATGAACATTAGTAAGGAAGCCACTTGATGCATCGGTGGCCATGCTATCTCTTGAATCAAGCAGCAGCAGAGTGCAGTCACATTAATTCAAAGTCTGAGGAGCTATAAGAAATGTTTTTGTAGTGTTCAGCATGATTGTGCATTTCCTGTCTCATACAAATAAAAGAGGCAGAAAGAACTACACATTGTCAGTGAAAATTATTATTCCAAGATGCAGATAATTCAGTCTGCTACTAGGCCTTAAATATTCTTTGCCAGGTTTCATGACAACAGGGAAGGTCAGTTTTACTTGTGTGTCTACAGTTTTTATGGCCAGCCAACAACATGGTAAGGTAAAACTGTCAGCAGAGTAAATTTTAATAAAGACAATGGCTGGGATTCAATAAAGTCAAATCACCATGTCAGAATAGTATAGCAGCTTCTGCATGGAATATGGCCGCCGAGCAATCCAGTGAATAAGGATGGGGGCGTGCACGAGCCTGCCAGCACTATTCTGACACAGACACCACTGAATAAGGCTAATTACCTCATTTACTGGAGAAAACCATGCAAATGAGGTGAATTAGTGATTCAGTAAGCAGGCAGGCATCCGTGTCAGAGCAGTGTCCATTGCAAAAAAGTATTAAGTTACTAACCATGTACAGTTCTGCAAAAATCAAAACGGAGGCATGACAGCTCAAAGTAAAGCATGTATTCTGACTATTAGACATGCCAATTGCCAAAAACAGTTGCAAAATTATGAAAATCAAAGTTTTTTTTTTTTGGTCAATTTCGTCCTTTTAAGGGTAGCACAGCAGCACATAAATGAGATCATGCAGAAAAAATAAGAAAAAAAAAATGTAAAATGACAATATTATGAGAAATAAAATTTTGCCAGTATAGTGGGTAACATGTCGAACCAAAACAATAACAGGTAACACTGGTAGCTAAGGAGATAGGCTCTGGTGTAGTGGTGCAACAAGGGGCTAAGGCAGTGGGGTATGCAAATGAGCAAAATTTATTGAAGAGCAAAATGGAAGATTGTGTCTGCCTGCACCTAAATGTGTAGGACTTATAATGCTGTAGTGTAAGCAGGAGATGCAACTGACATGAAAAGGGTGTGTGTCATGCTTGGTGTAAGCACATTGGAGCTCCATTGCCTCTATTCGTGCTTAGCTAAGCACAGCTAAGCAAAGGTGTGTGCCTGAGCAACTTTAAGAAATGCTGAGCATGTTCACATCTCTGGGAGGGTCCTTTCTGCTCAATACTGTTTACTATAGCTGCAGGGGGTTGCACAGCACCACTTAAACACAATGGAAATAAAAAAAAAACAGGAACCAGCAGACGTTTACATTTGAGCAGCAGGTTTGTGCGGCATGCCGCTGGCCTAGAAGGGGGAAATGGGAAGGACAAAAAAAAAAAAAACAGGAAATAGCAGAATAAAGGCACTCAAGTACAAATAATATAGTTGGCAGGTGAAATGTATCATAGTCAGCCAATCACACATGCAGCATCTGCAGTACACCAGTATAAACTATCCAAACACCTTTCAGTCAGGTTTTTTCCCACAAACTCTGCAGCATTGGTGTACACACTTGGGGGAATTTTAACTGACAAAATGTTAGGGGCTGTTGTCACTTTGATCCATCAGTATATGCTAGAGGCTGAGGGCAGTGAGGAGGATAATGCTGACAACTGTCCCATACTGAGGAGGAGGAGAAGAGTGCTCAGACCCAGGGTAACCTACCAGGGACTACATGATCTGTAGATACTAGAGTGCTACAGGGTGGACAGGGACTTATTTCAGTAACTCTGTGAGCTGTTTTGGCCTCATCTCAGACCCAGAGTCAACAGAGGGGAACTCATCCCAGTTGAAACCAAGGTATGTGTAGCCTTACTAGCTACGGGTTCCTTCCAAAGACCTACTGGGGACATCATGGGGATCTCACAGGCATCTGCATCCAGAGTATTCCACCAGTTCCTGGATGTCATACAAATACATGCTGGTGAACACATATATTTCCCAAGTATCCATGAGGAGAGGACCAGCAATATGCGTCTCTTCCACCATGTAGTAAACTACCCAGAGGTACTAGGTGCCATAGACTACACTCACATCCACATTAAGGCACAACCCGGTGAAGAGGCTCGAGTCTATGTCAACCGCAAGAGTTATCACTCTATCAACTGCCAGGTTGTGTGCAATGCCCAGGACATTATCATGAATGTGTGTGCTGGGAGCCCTCGTAGTTATGGCAACTCCCATATTTGGCATGCCTCACAGCTGTACCAGGCATTTGCCATGGGAGACATTCTGTGTGGCCATCTGGTGGGGGATGCTGGCTATGCACTGGAGCCTTGGATGATGACACCCATCAGAAATGCACACACACACACACACACACACACACACACACACACACACACACACACACACACACACACACACACACAGACACACACACAGACACGCACACACACACACACACACACACACACACACACACACACACACACACACACACACACACACACACACACACACACTGAAGAATGCCATAATAAGGCACATGCACAAACCATTAACATTATAGAGTGTGTGTTTCTGATGCTCAAGTCATGGTTCTGCTGCCTTGACATATCTAATGGAGCCCTGCAGTACTCTCCAGCCACATGTGCACACATGTTCATAGTATGCTACACAATATGAGCCTGTGGAAACAGCTGTGGCAGGAACATCACAGGGAAGCCCCTCACAGTGCCCCACCATTGCCAGACTCCCACAGGCACAGGGGGACTTGAAGGAGGAATCCCCTGAACCTGCTCCTGTAAGCAGATGGACGCATGCCCAGTATGCCCAGGCCTTGGCAAAGAGGCAGTGCATAGCACACATACTGACACTGTAGGGACCCCGGGACTGACACCTCTCTCTGACTCACACACACAGTAAAATTGATGCCACACACATCACACTACCTGTATCTTACCATGTACTGGCTGTGTATGGCGTGCATCGGACAGAGCCAGCCCTCAAGCGCTCTCATCACAACTGCCACAGGCACAAGGTAAGTCAACCTTCTTAACAATAAATGAATGGAGTGATACCTTGTGGTAGCATAGCTATGGTATCGCTGCATGCATGCAAAATAATCGGGTGGCCTACCAGGATAGCAGCAGACAACTGACAGCTATGAGGGAGAACAGGAAATGTCTGGCCAATACTGGCTTCCCCAGAGAATGCAGTCCCGTCGGTGACATATTGTCACTGCAGTATATGTGAGGGGCTAACAGATTGGAGGGTCATAGGTCACATGCATGGATGTCATGTGGTGGTCCCATACTCACCCATCAGCCTCACCCAGCAAGTTAGCTGTAGAAAACCATAAAGAAATGTCTGGCAAAGACCTACAAATGGGGACAATGATGAACTATGCCCATTCAGATCTACACAGTGATATCACAGCAGGTCTTGCAGTTGCAGTAAGGTTCTGAAAGGTGAGAAGTCTGAAACCCAAATGTCTGCCATTACAATCTAACCTGTGGTCTTTAGTAATATACCTGTAGTCTCCAAGACAGGCACAATACTATGATAAATGGAGCCAAAATGCAAAGGGAACATCAGCACAGTCTGTGCAAATGTGGACAGCTGACAGATGTGACCCCCCCCCAAACACACACACACACACACACACATGTTCCCATAAAAATCAAGTAACAGTAATGTTTTTAGGGTATACGCAGCAGGACACACATTCACAGGTCTGTCCCAATCAACTTGATAATTGTTGCATGTCCACAATATGCAGGGGTCAATGAGTTATGTATATGTGTGGTCACTACTGTCAATATGTGGCCTGCACTTACTCCTGGTTGTTGTGTCTTAGTGGCCTAGATACAATACTGTGGTTGACAGGGTGCATGTTCCAAGAACTGCAGTGCCAACTATTCTGCATGTGAAATACAGCTATGGTAGGAGCTGTACACACTGTCCAGACATCAATATCTGTTAATGCAGGAAAGCTGGACAGGTCAGGGACAGGGGGCCACATATATGGACACTATACAGCTCAGAGTAACCTACTCAGTACCTAGCATACCCCTCAACTGTACAGACAGGTATTTTGCAGAATGTCCAGAGGTTTGCATCATATTTATGGTCTCTTTCTCATGAAATCGTGGTTGTCTGGCAAATCATTGGCAAATTACAAAAGACTAAAGTCAGAAAATAATAACAGATTGTAGTTTAAGACTTCATACCCTTTAGGAAAATGCATACTAATGCAAAACATGTTATTGTATCACCATTATAGGTTTATAAGTCCAGTAGTTAACAATGGTCCCTATATGTAAGCCTTTGTCCCCAAATTACTTATGGCTTTGTCTGGATGTCTGGCTCTAAATAGTCAGGAGGTATGGTGCCTAGGACAGCAGGTACCTGAAGGTCAGTGTACTGCCAGGTCATAAAAGTCTGTCAACTTACTGTGTCAGCACTGGCAACATGTCACTGGCCAACATCCATACCCCCTGGAATGACAAGTTTTCATAGAAGCAGCACAAGTATGCCTTGTATATCTGTTTTTCTTGTCCTAACTTTGCATTTGCTTGCCAACTATTTGCAAAACAAGAAAGGGTCTTGTCGAAACATCAGTGGCAGACAGTGGGGAAGCAGATGTCATACCCATTAGAGAAAGCAAATACCAAATTGGACTTTCAACTGTCTATGGTTTTGCAGAACAGTATTAACACCCTATCCAGATGTGTGTGCCTTTGTTTGACTGTCATATGTGGGCCTGTCCAGATGTTGGTCTGTGATGATTTGACAACTAGGCCAACATGTTGCTTCATAATAACATATAGCAACACAAACCATCTGAGAACCACAGCAAATGTAGTGGTGTGGTGATGGACAACCCGCTAAATAGGTACACTCAGAGGTGTGAAGTCCACAACCTTGTGTGTGATGTTACGGCAATTAACCCACACACATCAGAATTACAAATACATAACAGCAGCCACTGTGGGTAAAGCCTGTGACTGGACTATAGAAGAATAAAGAGACACACATAAGGGGAAGGGGAACCACTGCCCAGACAAATGGAGAATGTGCACACCACAACAAATTGTGCAGTAACATAGGTGCCAATCAGTGTATGGAGTCAGTAAACATTAACTGCAAATACACAATACACACCCATGTAAGTGGAGAGCTGCAAAAAAACAAAACCCCAAATAAAGGATACCTCAGAGGCAAAAATACATGAGAACTCCACTAATGTACACACCACAGACCATGCAGACTCCACACAACAGGGTCTTGCAAACACTAAGGCCTTACCCCAAACACCTGCCCAACACAGATAGGTTAACAGCACTGTTCCTCTACCCCATTCCATACAGACTCTGCTGTGGTGACCCCTGTCTGGCATACAAAGCAATTCACACCCTGCCTTGATGGGACTGTTGGCACATCTGGAAGTCAAAGCCCACTCGAACAGCCCATAGGTGCAGCATCAACCTGGTCTGTGATATCAGTACAGCTTGTTGATGTGACAGATATGTGTTCCACAGAATCCCACATCTGTGGAATGCACTCCCTGTCCACATCAAGTCAAGTGCCTCAATACCCGTAGTGATGTTGTCTCTGTATAAGTGCATGGGGAAACACAAAATACAGTCCTGTGATTCCAACTGTGTCCCTGCTGGACAGGGGCTCTGTGTGCTGATATGTCTTAACATGGGCTACACTCCCATCTGTGTGCATTATAAGGGCTTCAGAGCCAATACCCTACTAATGTCATATCAACCTATCAACCTGTACACAACTCTCTGTCAGTGGTTCACCACATTACTCTGCACTGTTCCGCCACTGACATACCTGGAAGTCACACAGTGCTATGTGGAATACACTACACATATAACAGACATTTCTGCACCGTACAATGCACTCTGTACCCACACTCATATTTCTCAACCTCCGACAGCAAGCATCTGGACAAGGTCATAAATAAAAGTGGGACAAAGACCCAATGATAGGCACGTGTTGTAAATATTGCTCTTACAAACTGAGAAAGTTGGTAGAATAAAAGGTTTTGCAATAGTAGGAATTGTCCGAAGGTTATGAAGTTTGAAACACTAATGTCTGTCATTATTTTGTAATGTCATTCTTTAATTATTTGCAACTAACTTGCAATAAAAACACACGTTTATGTAGACAGGACCAAATTTCTAGACAAACACCTGGACAATCCACCAAAACCTGTACAGTTGAGAGGTATAGACCAGGATATGACATTTCAAGTCAGAAGAATACCACACAAGGAGGAGATCCCCAGCCAGTATATCACCAAATTGCTGGACTGTTTACGCAGCTTCATTAGTCAACCGGCTGTAGACACACCTCTCAACTGGCCTTTTTGGGCAACAATGTCTATAGCTGGGCTTGTAATTTTGGTCTGTGCATCATACATCTTGCATTCCTTTGGTAAAGCACTATGATGATCTGCAGATGTTTGTTACTAGCTAATGACACAATACATTCCAGCGTCAGACTTCAGATATGTCAGAAAATGTCTGCTAAAACAAGCCCTGTACCCCTAGCAACTTCCTGTTTAATGTTGAGAGGTATGGCAGTAGCACATAAAACCCCAGAGTGGAGTACAACTATCTCTGGAATGGAGTCCCACTCTTACTATAGAAGGTCATACTGGGCACGCTCCTACACTTAGATAATCACAGCCCATGTCAGAACCTACATTGGACTATATAACTGTATTGTGCATATATGTCT
>NC_056731.1:1068068492-1068138492 GCF_019279795.1 Protopterus annectens | reverse complement strand
TTATGTCCCAGGCATATAATCTATGTGGAGCATGTCATGTGTACGTAGCACTATAGTACATACAGGTGGATACGTAGGGTTACTAGTATGTCTATTGGCAACTGTGTATGTGTTTCTGTATGCACAGCCCCTATGGCTTTCTTTACTGTGTGTATATGATGGCTATATTATTTTGTGTGCCTCTTCCACCCTGTGAACTCCCCCATTGCCAACCTAGCTTCAGCCCATACAGATGTCATCCACCGTACAAGCACAGTTACTAACACCAAGCCACTGTAGTGCATGCAATGGTTATATCACTGTATATTGTACATAAATAGATGGGTAGGTCATCTACTCTGAGAAGTATCAACTCCATGTGCATGTGTGTTTCAATGCATGTCCCCATGCAGCAGAGTGTGCATGTGTGTGTGTGTGTGTGTGTGTGTGTGTGTGTGTGCGTCAGATGTCTCTACCATGTTAAGTGCCTCTGAATTCACCATTGGCAATCCTAACAGCCCCTGCAATTGTCACCCACTTGAACATTAGTGGCAGACACTGCAACACTACATTACCTCTGTGCTATTTGTGTTATGTATCTAGCACTATAGTTCCTAAGACTGTGCAGGTAGGGGCTGTGCTCAGCCCTTCGACTACTGCCCCATGTACAGGACTATGACTCTCTGTGCACTGCCAGCATGACAGGCCAGACATTCATATGAATTAGCAGACACACATATTGGTGATTATCAGGTTAGACTAACTCAGGCTGACCTGTGTCAGGAATACATACCCCAAACCTGTCATAAACAGTACCAGGCATAACCTTATCAACTGCATGAAGGTTGAATGGATGGGACAGAAATGGCAGGGGCAACAGGTGCTGATAGGTGAATCTGTTGCAGTTAAAGTAATGGCTAAGCTTGTGAGGGACCTAGTGCCAGTGCTCTAGTAACCTCCTCTGTATGTGTGAGCCTGCAGTCCTACAGAACACCCAGGTGACATGTATGAAGGCTAGCTGGCTGTGTCAAGGGTATGTATGCAAGGTCACACTGTCTGCCACAATTGTCCCTCATACACTGTTGCATGTAAACACACCTGGTAAACATGTACATATACAGCTGTACCTTGGCTATGAAAAGGTCACTGTGTTTCCACTCTGCCATACTTATCATTGCTACCGTCAGCAGGCCGATAGCCTGCAGACACACAGACACCTAGAACACAAACCGAATACAGTATGTGACACTACAGTCAGTCAGCAGTACCAACAGCCATAATACATCATGGTTAACAAGGTACATACACCTCGATGTGTAGCCATAACTATTGCCAGCAGACAGCACCTTACACAGCATTACATTACTGCACTCTACTATATTCACCCTGTGCATCAGACCCATATGAGCATGTCCCTGCATCGATGGTATGGTTAAGAGGGTTGTGGCACAAGTATCATCACATACACAGGGTGTGGTGTGGGATTGCCAGAGGCCTAGACTGGGCCATATGGTTGACATCATGTGTGTGTGTGTGTGTGTGTGTGTGTGTGTGTGTGTGTGTGTGTGTGTGTGTGTGTGTGTGTGTGTGTGTGTGTGTGTGTGTGTGTGTGTGTGTGTGTGTGTGTGTGTGTGCATGTGTGTGTGTGTCTGGAGGGGTGGTGTTCAGTTGAACCATGTAGTGGAGTTGTTCATGTCTGGTGGTGACCCACCTGTGATAGGCATGTGTGAGTGCTTGTCTGCACACAACCAAGCCATGTTGATGCCTGACACAGGGCTATGTTGGACAGCAGTGGACCATACATGGCAGGATATATGGTTCACCATCTCCCAGCAGGGATGCAGGAACTGGTTCTGCCAGTAGTCTCACTGGCACCACCAGGCCCAAGGACAGATGCAGTACTACTCCCCAAGTGTGACTGTTGTCTGCTGGATCCGTGTCTTTGATGGAACTGGCCAGAACCACGTGCCTATGACTTGCTCTGGTGTGATGTGGACAGCACCCTCCCTTTGGTAGTGTTGGTGGTACTGGCACTGCAGGACTGTGAATGTGCATGGAAACATGGGCTCTCAGCTGATCATGTTGCTGACCTATGTCCAGCTGGCCAATGCTCTACTCCCACCACATGCTCAGGCCCAGACATTGCATGGTTGAGCAGTGACAATATCTCACACCACCGTCTTTCCATGACATTGGCAAAATGACATATTGCATATGGAATGCCATGGAAGCTGTCACACATGGCAGGAAGCTCTGCATTCATGACCCTGAGCATCTGTCTGGTATTGCGGTCAGTACATGCTTATGCCTCCATGACAGACCATAACATGCATCTAGTGACACCTGCTGTGGCACTTGTGACAGGACTTGATGGGCAGTAGTCCTCCATCGAGCACCCCTATCCATCTGCCTGTGTGTGACCTCACTTGCTCTCTGGCTATGGCTAGTGTCTACACTCACACTGAACCATAGTTACCACACTTGCCTGTTTCATGCCACCACCCTCCAACTGTCTATTATCTGTGGCTTCTAGTGACTGGGTATGTTTGAGCATACTGACTTTGTGCAGGAACATTGTTGGAGAAAGTGGGATAACAACTAATGGCAAAGATTCAGACGTTGACAACCTCACCTTTGCCTCAATATGACCACCATCATCTTGAGAGTCCGCTAAGATGCTGACATCAGGTTGTGAAGGGAATAGACCCCAACCACTATGTTTACCTGCAAAGGGAAGACAACATATGTAAATTAATACCCTGCAGTATTATGTTTGCCAATACACACACACACACACACACGCACTTCAGGCCAGACCTTAGTGTAGTTCTGACTGCCACAATCCATGTCTTTAACAGCTACTGTAAGATCCTCAACAAAGGGTGACAAATCATACTGTGTGATGGGCCTATTAGCAGAATGGTAAGTGTGACCAAAACCAAGGATATCGTTGTGAGCTATACAGTGTCACCAAGAGCATATGCAAGTAATGTAAGAGCTGACTTACTACTATACAGACTAGACACAATGACAATGTTTAACAATATGTGATAATAACTAATGAAGGAACAAGAGAATACTCTATCACTGCAGTACCTACACAGTTCAGACTCACAGGGATTCATTTCAGACAACATTGCAGGACAGTCTGCAATACATGCAGGAAACATGGAAAGTACTAGGTGCATAGCTTCATAAGATGATACCAGGCTATTGGCCTGGGTGGCCTCATAAGCCTAGCCCAGACTTTCACCCATGTCCCTTCAAAGCCAGCACCTGTTTCCCCTGTCCTGCTGGGACACAAGCGGGATCCCAGGGGTGTATTTTCTGTTTTCCATGCAGTCGTCCAGCTTCTTCTTCAAGAGGGCTATACATGTACTCTGCTAGAAATGGGGAAGGAGTGTACTTTACAGACAGTGTATTGTGGGGGACACTACACTATCCTGCCAAATAGTGCTATGCATATCACAGACCAGGTGAGGGCCTTGCATGTGTGTTGCATGATTGGGGTTTGTCTTATGGATATGTAGAAATGCCATCAAGGCTGATTTGGAAATGGCCTTGTATGTCAGACACAGGTTGTCTATGATCAGTCTGTATGAGACTGAGTACAGGGACAGGGCTTTCAGCCTATTTGTATAGGATAGGTGTTGCACACCCTGGATTTTCCTGGTTAGGAACCTCTGTGGTTTCTGCAACTGCTGAATTTGCTTGGCAAGGTACATGTCAAAGGAGCCATTGTACTCAGTAATGCATCTGATAAAGGTGGAGTACAGGGATGTTGTGGCCTCCTGGTTCCTGGATGACATACCCATATTTGTGAGGTGGGCCATGTAGACAGCCTTCCATACAATGGTGTCCACATGGTGGGAAACTGTGAGGTTGCTACCTGCCTTGGTGCACAAGTCGCCTTGCACCTGATTGCATGCTCAGTACATTGTTATTACTGTCATAATTAGTGTGGATGACATCTACCACAACAGGAAAAATTATGCATCTCTTGGCATTCAGTTTGATGCAATGCTTCTTGCACCAGTCATTCATTTGGGTAAGGTCTTCTTGGAGGATGTTCACATCAGTAGGGGAATGTAAGACTTTGGCCAGCTTGCAATCATCTGTAAACCTGGTCAGCCACAGACCACTGGTTTTGTGTTGTACCTCTGAAATGCATATCTCAAACTGTAGAGGCCCCCAGACCAATCCTTGGGGTACACTGCTTTGTAAAAGTCTACTACTAGAGGTGGCTTTCACTACATTGACTAAGAGGGTACTATCATTGAGCCAGTTACCCGTCTTTTAACATACAGGTTGATGCCTAGTGGTGTAGGCCTATGTATCATGGCCGTCTAGGGATTATTGTGAGAGATTTGGGCTAGGTGAAGGTAGGCAGTGTGCACCATCTTCCCCTCATCATTGTGTTTGTTGACCACTTCAGAGAAGTCAAACAGGTTTAATAGCCCTGATCTCCCTTTGACAATACCACACTGTGTGGGCTCAAGCATTTTGAGGTTGCCGATGTCCGTGTTTATAAGTTCCTTGATATTGCCTTCCATGCCCTTGCAGATCAGGCTAGTTAGGCTAATGTACATATGATTGGCTGGGTCAGTGGATTGTTTTGCCTTTGTGTATAGGGATGATAGTGGCTGTCCGCTGTACAGATGGGATGACACTGGTGCTTTGGGTTTAGTTGACTACAGTGTCTAATGGAGATGAAAGCTCATGCCTGATTTCATGTAAGATACAGCCAGGGATGGTATCAGGCCTATGGAGACTTCTGTCTGTTGCCTTTGAGAGGGCATTATGGACCTGCTTCCTGATGATGAGGGGAGGAAGGCAGGTGCTGTGCATATCCATGTGTACCAATGGGGTGCTTGGGGTGATGCATACACTTAACCTGTCTGTAGCAGGTTGGCTGTATCAATCCCTTATGTGTATGTGGTGTTATTGACCACCACAACAGAGCAGATTTGGGTATTACCTCTGGGATGCAGACATATGTGTAGAAGGCCTAGTGATTGGCCTTGGTTGGATGTGTCCAATTTTCACTCAAATATAGCCTTAGGGTAATTCAACTGTGACCTTATTTGCTTGCTCAGACCAAGGTGAAATTGCTTCCAATTAGGAACCTGCTCCTTCTTGACCCTGTCCTGCAATAATTTCTACCTATTATTGTATTTGTCTATTGCTGTTGTCCACCACAGAGGTTTACCCTACCTTGAGGGAGATGATTTTGTCCTGTCAGGTATTGCTGAGTCCATACAACTATGTATGTGCTCACATAGTATTGTGGTGTAGGTTTAGACACTACTGCTAGTTCCAACTGATGGGATGGTGGCTGTAAAGCTACTTCTACCTGCTCTGAGGGGATTTGTACCCAGTTTTGGAATTTTTTTTTGTTTGACCCTGATGGGGGGGGGGCAGGAGAGATGGTGATCTCAACAGTGATGGCTATGTGGTCAGATCTTGCATAGGAGGATGATACTGTAGGAGTGCTACAGTGGCTACTCATGTTGGTTAGGACCAGGTATAGGATATTTCCACCTGTTGTAATAGTGTTGACCAGCTGATCCAATGCATTGCCATTGATAAAGCCAAGGAATCTCTGTGCATTTATGTTCAGGTAGAATAGGTCATGCACATTATGGGTGGGTAGTTAAAGTCACCCAGGAGCTAGTTAGATGGTTGAATCTTGACAGATTCAAGTAAGTTCAGATAGGTTTAGTGGGTGTCCAGAGTCATGGTTGGAGGTCTGTAGCTAGCTATGATTTGAGTAGGTGTTTTGTCAACAGTTAACTGCACTTGGGATGTCTCCAGTGTGTCATACTGTTTGGCCAGCGTGGAGGTGTGAATGTCTATGATAATGTTTTAAACTACACCTCCTGTGGCTTTGTAGCCCTCCATTTGGGTTCTAAACATATGGTGGGGTGAGTAACCTGGCAAGATTAGTGCGTTCTAAACAGCTGCAAACCAGGTGTTGTTGACTGCACAAATGTCAGCATCCTCCCGAACAAAGTACACTTGCAATTACATGAGTTTCATGCTAAGACTCCTAGCTCCTGTTAGAACAAGACATCTGCATAAAGGCACACATCAATGGAGGGTGAGGCCAGAAAATAGTGACACTTTATTAATTTAGCTGTAATATATTTAGTTGCTAGCAAAGACGGTTTCGCATTCACAGGAATACTCCACAGGATATGACATCTGACATTCAAATGTATGCTATTATGTTATGACTTCAGTCTTTACTGGGTTGCCAGTGATTTGCCAGACAATACACAACTGTATGAGGCATTCACTACAAATATGAGGCAAGCATGTGGTCAGTCTGCAACACTCTGGACAGTTGAATTTATGAGCTCAGTATATAACATACAGTTCAACACACAGTTCTGTGCCAGTTGTTTACTATGCACATACCCTATATAAGTCTCTTACATTTGTAAGACAAGCATATGTATCATAGCAGCATTCACAGGTGACATATGAATATTCACAACATCCCAGATAGCTGGCCTAGCAGTGTCACAGTCAGTATTGGACAACAGACAGTCCAGTAATAGTCATACATGAGTGACCTTTGCTGGGGTGACTCAGGGGCCAGAGCTGTGATATAAGTTACTGCAGATATGGCCAGCATGAATGGCCATAGGTGCCAGACAGCAACTTGTGAGTCCAGCAAGTCTTGTTGCGACCTAGTGTTTAACTTCCTATTTCACATTATTGCATCCCCCTTCTGCATTCCATTACATGCTTAATTGATTGACATACCTGTTATAATGCTGAAGAGTTTCCTCAGAATAATGCAAATGTTAGGTCTGTGCAGTCACCGTATGTCTTTGTGCAGATGGGTTCAGACCTGTTTTGTATCTGCAGCAGCTTGCCTTTTGTAGGTAATGCTTATGAACAGGTGATGGCCTGTGCACCAATTGGTGTCTCCAACTTGCTACTTGCATCCATTCGGCTGTGTTGTCTTTCCATTAGCCAATGCCATAGCAACACAGTGCTATAATTAAGTCCTTCATGTGGACCTTGCCTCTTTTCCTTGCCTCTGAGGAGGAAATTATGGAGGTGTGGGGGCTACAGATTCACAGAAAGTAGGTGAAAATACCTCTCAGAACAAGAAATACAGAGATAGCCGAACAAAATGGGGGGCAAAGTTGCAGAATTAGGTACAGATTGTACGTAAGTATTGCTGTTATAAACACAGAAGATTGCTAGATTAACAGTGTTTGTCTGGACATGTATTTTCTGCATGACTTGACCTCCGATAGTGATATGTCTGTGACATAACTCTCAACTGTCCAGATGTCCGCAGAATGCCACAAGGTTTGCCTCTTATGTTTGGTCTGTTCCTCAGAAAAAATTCTGTTTTTGAGAAAACAGTAGGATAATGTGAGAATTGAGGTCAGTAAATGTTGACATCCATTTGTGTTTCAGACATCATATCCTTCAGGAATGTTATATTACAACAAACCCTGTAAGACCAGCAACTGTTTCAATTTGAAACACATTTATGTGAGATATCTCCCTCTTTTCTGCCACCAGTCCCCCAAGAATGTCAGGCTTTGTCCAGATATCTTGCAGTAAGAAGTTCAAAGGTATAGTATATCATGATTTAGTGACTTCACTCCTGATATCATCCCAGTGACTTAGCAGACTCCCAGAAGTGGTAAGTGGCAGTGGCCATAAATATGGTCCCACACCCTGGACTTTCTGTGGAAATCTGTACTGAGAGTTATGTATGTCTGGCCATTGTTAACAGACTGGTGAGACTGTGTAGCAGTGTAGTGTGTAAATGTTTGATGGGATGAGTAGGGAGAGTGGCAGATGTGAGTGTCATATATCATTTTCTGTCTGACTGCATGCTGCTACAGCTGCTGGTGGTCTATCAGGCATATATGTTTGTAGGGACGGACTGAGAAATGTCCTGTAATACCTCAAAATTTGCAGTAGACTGTGACTTGGGGCAGTATATACCGGTGTAGTGTATGACTAGCAATCAGGATATGTTTGTTTCAACAGTCCTTATACTCTAGAGTTCAACTGTGGTACTGGTATGTTGTTGTGACTGTGGTGCAAATGGTTGTTGGTGGACAATTTCTCATCGATGTCTGCTTTTTCCTACAGTTACATCCCTGTAGTGCATGATATATTTGCAAATGCATGAGTAATTCCCCAGAGATGATTTGGAGTAGTGTTGTGTTGGTCTGACTGTAGTTCAGAAGGTGCTGGGTGAAATGGTTGGGAGCTCTCAGTGTTTTCCCTTCTGTTACATGACTGCAGTCATATCTCTGTCCATATGTCTATACACTGCCCAGATGCATGGCTCATATGTTTGTTCTGTTCCCCATAACAGTTGTGGATTTCTAACAAATCACTAGGATGATGTGAGCATTGACATCAGTAAATGATGACAATCATTTGTTTTTCAGACCTGAAATTTATCAGAAAATATATGTTAACACAGATCATGCTACTCTAACAGACTTCTGCACTTATAACAGCCATATTTCAAATATGTCACTATTGTTTGCCTTTTATCCCCCCATTTTGTCAGTATATATATATATATATATATATATATATATATATATATATATATATATATATATACACACACACACACACACACACACACACACACACACACACATGTATATAAGAGTACTGTGGATATGTATTTTTCCCTTATGTTAAATGACTGTAGTTTGTGATATGTTTGTAAAAGCATTCTGGATTTGTGCAGTTTAGATGGTGTAGAGGTACATTGCTCTGACTGTAGTGCACATGGTCCTGGATTCAAGTCTTCATAGTGATGACTTTTTTTTATTATTAATGTTAAATGACCAGAATGCATGATATGTTTGTAAAAGCATTGCAAATCCTTATAGTTCAGATGGTGTAGTGGTAAATTACTGTAAGTACAGTGCTCTGTGTTCAAGACTTGCCAGCGCTGATTTTTTGTTGTTGGGCAGAACAAAGGCTGATGGAGATAGAGTGATTAAAGCACTTTTACGCAGTTGTAAGTGGGTTTGCATGGTTTTGCATGAAGCTAAGCCATGTTAACTGATGGTTAAGTCCTCTTAGCTTCGCTTAGCAGCACTTACTACTGCTTACAACCATGCTAATTTTAAATAAAGAAAAGAAAAAAGGGTAATAGGAAAGTGGTGAAATGGGGACAAGCAGGGGGTAAAACATTAGGAAAATCAGCTAGGGATGTGCAAGATGGGTGTAGGAAAGGACCATAGCTTTACATTTCTACTGCACCAACAGCTGTGACTGATGTGGAAAATTTGGAATTTACAGCCTCACACCCTACAGGTAGGGGTGTTGCCAACATACATTTGTAGAGTAATTTGAGTGTTGATTGCTTTATGTCACTGGACATGGGAGCAAAATGAAGAGCTATGTATGGGGCAATGATTTTTTTTTTGTGTGGGACAAATGCCCTGATATTTTATTAAGGTGAGAGTGAGATGTTGGGGAAGGGCTGTAGGTATGTGTGTGGAGATAGTTTGGGTAAGATAGGTTGCATTCACAGACAGACAAGACATATAAGACATCAGATAGGGGTGGTATATGTCACATGAGAAGGGTAAACACCTTGGACAGGGAGGGTGGTTAGGAATCAGAGGCCCATGAGCCCCCAAATATATACAGTGGGACTGAAGTCCTCACACATGGGCAGTCACCACTGCACTCTCACAGCCCTAAAGGGGGCTGTGCTGAGGGCTGTACAACAGGGGCAAACCGCCCCACCAAGTGTGCCAGGCAGCCCTCAATCTGGTGCAACCATCCATCCAACCCGGAGCGGATGATGCTGCGCACCATACCCTGGAACTTGCGGTGGGTGACAGGCTCCTCTTTGCCACCGTGCCCAGGAGAGGATAGGCCCCATCCCCTGAGGTGGTTCTACCTGAAGATGGTGCAGGACCAGTGGATGATGAAGTTCCAGATTGGGTCCCAGACATGCTGGGACCTGGTGCCACGGCCAGATGGGGAGGGACTGGCAGATCTGCCGGGATCTGCCTTCCCAAACATGCTATGGTGTTGAAGTTATCCAAGATATATTGGTTAGTCATGAGCAAAACATTTCAAAATTAGTTATAACAGAATGCATGGGTGTTCCAATTAACCCAAACCAACAGATTTGAAACAGTTGCATAGCAAGCAGAACACATGCATAAATGGAACAACAGTAAGTATTGTAACAGAATGCCAGTTTGAATGACAGCAACAAGCCACCAACAATGGTATTTGAACAAGGTATGTTAATATGCAATTAATTAAATATATGACCAATAATAAAAGTGAAGTCCCAACATTAAGTTTTGAGAAAAACATACCCGTAGTGTATGAATAATAATTAGTGATGCAGATGATGGGGGAGAGAAAAAGTCCATTAACAACTGTATAGGCTTCTATTTTTCACAACAGTACTGCTCAGTACTCTACAGGTCTGCCCCTCACTTTACATCTACTTATGGCTCATAGCTTCTATAGCACATACATACCTGTCAAACTGTCGACCTGCAATGGTATGGGGCAGACTGGGACAACTATGGTTCCATTACTAGGGGGGCTCGTACATGTCAGGGTTACATATCTGACAAAGAAGGTGTACCCTGCACTAATGTTGTGTGTGTCTACTACTGGCATACTTCACCTGGACTCCTATCTGTGTTGAAGGTGATTGGCAGCAGTGACAACTAGCCATGAAAGAGTGACACTTGAGAGACATTGTATCAGGAAGACTGCATGGTGTATGTACGTATCCTGCTGTCAAGTGCAGGCATGGGGTTGGACAGTGGGACAGTTGTACATGGTGTATTGGTATACCCTTCTTACTGCTACTACAAACATTTCTTTACCTGTAAGACCTGTGGAGAAAATATCTGTTATCACTATCTGACTGGTTCGACAAATATTCAGGATTTCTTGAGTGTGTATATGCACACATCTTAATACAATTCCCAGGATTCGAACCATGTCTGGGTGTGCTAAATGAACAACAAGGCTATTTCTCATCACACTGAGTTACTGGTGAACTGATATATTTTGTATAATTGATTTCTGCCTTTTACTCTGTGGGTTAGACAGTCTGACCTTGTAATCCTGAGATTCATGCATGACAGATAGTGTACTGTGTATTAATCCTTTGAAATAATACAATTTGGAAAGCAAAGGTTAACACAAGGCAATGCTGCAGGGGACACACTACAATACATTAGACATTACTGTTCAGGGATCAGATCTTAGTGCATAATATATTTCATATTTCATTTATATCTTGTTTTAAAGCTCCACAATCTACTGTTTTGCATAATAGCTGGTTCTCAGAACAACCTCAGTAAATGCATACTGTCAAAGCCAAATTTGCTTTGAAGAACCTGTACACATTCTATTTGTACAACAATATACCATAGTAAACAACAGTTGGTGGTTTAGGTCTTTATTGTACTTATAGGTTCATAGGTAGGTTCATAAGTAGGTACTAGGCTATCAGCCTTGAGGCCTATATAAGCCTAGCCAAAAAGGCTTATATGACACAGTGCATTACTACTGCATATCCTGTAGATCAAATATTGGTCTGGCAAACTTTTATTTAATCATTTGGCACACAGCACACAACACCTTCTGGAATTACACAATTTACTCCTTCTTATTTATTTCAGTATATACTGCAAGGTAGATCTGTACTCACCAACCTTTTGGTGCAGCCTTGTCAGTCTGTCGGCATGGGCTTCAGCATTGCTAGCCCTCTCTGCTGCAGCTGTAGGGGGAGAAAAAAAACATTTTGCATGCCTGTCTATCACATACTCAGGCTAGAATTTGTACAGCTATGTATGAGATACTTACTAACTACTGGAGCATTCTGTGCCTGGGCTTCTTGCATCCACTGGGCCAAGAGCTCCCCCTTTCTCTGCTTTAGGTCAGCATAGTTATGCCATATCTGCTCACCAGTTTGGGGGATTCCTATGGCACTGGTGAGGTCACATGCCAGATGGTCCAGGCCTCCATTTTGTACTGAGAGCCCTGGTACTGGCCCTGCAGCAGTCTGTCATCATGGTTTTCTACAAGGAGTTGAACCACGACCCTGGTCTCCTGAATGACCCAGCTCTGCACCCGAAAGCATGCTCCCTCTCCAATGCCAGACATGGCTCCTGCTGAGATCAGACTACAACAGGTTATGGCTGCATTCCCACCTGTGTGGTTTAAATAAGGCCATATTCCCACTCTTTGCTGTCATTGGACCATTTTGAAAATTTTAAGCTCAGCTAAGTGGTGTCCAAATCCTCTAAGCTGAGTTGAACAGTGAGTAAAGGGGTAAATGCTGAACACTGCTTAATAGTGAACAAATTTGCTTAGCTGTGCTAACTGCTGCTTAGAATTTACATCTAAGCAATGCTTAAACTGGCTAAGCATAGCTGAGCACTACTTAGCATTTCTAAGTTTTCATTTAAAAAATATATCAGGATTGTAGATTAATTAATTACTGACATATTATTAAGTGAATATGATTTACTTTACATGACATCCCCTATGTGCTTTCATTACATTACCTTGGGGTGTGACTATGCTATATGGGGCACTTGTGTATACATGGGTGATTTCACAAGTTATATGCACTCACACTTCCATTTTAGACCAGCTACATTGCCCTGTGTAACAAATATCAATTACTACATAATTTAACATAAAAAATATTTTTAACAATGCTTTCCTATGTAAAAATAAAGTGCCTGTTTTGATACTTGAACTGTGAATGCCTGCACGCAAAGCTGGGATTCTAATCACTACACTATGTCATCATTAAGGATTTCAGCTATACATTTTTATTTAGCTCCAATGAGATGTTTAAGAAATGCTGAGCAGAGGGCCGTAATGAGCAAACCCACTCAGCTATGCTTAAACTTAATTTATAATGGAAAAAATATTAATAAAAGCACTTTAATTACATGTATCAATACTACTTGTAAGTCATATTTGGCAATGCACTGACTGTCATTCTATCAACTGTCTAAGTCCGTATGGGGCATATCAGGATTGACATCACTATATAATGGCATCCATTTGAGTTTCAGACTACTAATCCTTCCCTACATGTTGTTATATTAATACAAACCCTGTTCATCTATCAACTTTCTAAGTTTGTAAGGAAAATAGGTATGATCTCTCCCTACTTGTTCCCCCATCATTTTTGGCTTTGGTCAGTTTTTTGCTCTGAGAGGTTGGGACATGTTAAAGGTGCCATATGGCACTTTCATAGTGCAGGGTGTGTGTGACAGTACCTGTCACACACCCCCTGCATTGTTAACTATCTAAATAGCTTCTTCAGGGTCTGTGGACACTGAAAGCACTTAGAAAGTGCCATACGGCACTTGACAATGCAGAGGGTGTATGAAAATACCTGTTACACACACCCTGTATTGCCTCCTATCTACATTTCCTGCTTTCAGTATCAGCAGACACTGAAATCACTTAGAAAGTGCCGAACAGCATTTTCAGAGTGCAGGGGATGTGTCGGATGTGCAGGCACTACTAAAACATGCCCCCTGCACTCAGTAGTGTTAGTGTCCACTTAGCCTTAGCAGTAGCACGCCTTCATGAATATGCAAGGCATGCTGCTGCTAAGACTATGTGGAAATGGACATGACTCACTCCATGCAGGAATAGCACTATTCCTGTATGGAGTTTATTGAATCCAACAGAACATTAAACTATTGAAGCTATGTATGTACACAAAAACAATGCACTATGCAGAACACAAATAGCAATTCTTAAAAAGGCACTAGAACCAATGGACTGATGAGAGTGAATGATGTGCATAGGATCAATTGGTCTGCAGTGCCATAATTGATGAAAAACCTTTGGATGCAGTCTTTTTTGCTAACAATGTAACCGACACTAAGAAATAATGTAAGTGTAGACCTATAGACACACTGAGTCACTATCAGCTGTAACATCAGAAACAGTGTCAAAGAAAGTTATTGCAAAAGAATCAAGTGAAGAGTCTACTATACCTTTTCTAAAATTTTATGAGGTTCTCAGCTAAAGCAATAAACCAGCAGTCCTTCTCACAGCAGCACGGAACAAACAAGCATGTGCAAAAGCAGAACTATCACAAGTGGGACAATCTGCATGATTAACAATGAAATATTAAGTGATTAAGTCAACCATTTCCAATTTCTCAGCTGCAATATGTATGCTGCAAGACTGGATAACATAAATATCAGAGGAGGGGTTTGGGAATAAAAACAAAATAACAGAAGAAAATAAAGCAAATCCCACTCGGTCTGTATATTTAGTGGCATGCCACATGCTGATGTTTACAATTTTAAGAAAGAACCCATGAAAATTTAGTAGATGTATCATCTCAAACCAGCAGAAGCATGCATATGTGATGGGCCATAAAGGGAATAGCTGCAGTGTCCAGAAGTCAGGAAAAAGTAACAGCAATGTGTCATAAATAATGGCAATGCAGTCACCAAGAGCTGTAACAACCCAAAACACCATGATTCAACCCTGTCCTATGGAGATTATGGAATAGCACTTTGTGCCAGTAAACAAGCATTTGCAAAAGACATGAATCAATGGAAGAACATGTAATTTCAAACAGTGAAGTGCAGAATCACATAGAGCAGACATTTCTATATCTATTTCTAGTGGAGGACCAGTGATCCTCATCCTAGCTGATAGCAGAAGATCCAGTGTTGACTCTCTTCCATCTTTTTTCTTAGCAACAGTGATCCAGTCCCATCTTCCATTGTTAGCAAAATGACTGGTTTTGAGACTGAGAAATGCAGAAGTTTTCCCCCAATCCATAAATGTACAGAACCTCACAGTTGCCAGTGACCCCATCGAAAACTGCGTTGGCCCATTGTGGTATGAGTTAACAGTGTTCACAATGGATGTCAATTGTTTCATCACCACCCCTCCCCCCACCCGATAAACTCTCACTGGGACACCCACACAGTTATTATGATATCTTTGTGGGATATCCTTCACAGCTTCTTTTCACGCCTGCTATGTTTTTTTGATAAGAATGTCACTATCTGTGTATGCATGAAATGCTGCAATTTGTCAACTGGAGGAGCCACAACTAAAGCATCACTTAAGTGAACATTAGCAAACCTTATATTTCTTTACCAGAGTTTACTCAAATCAGATTCGATCAGGTTGATCTAATTAAGTAGACTTCAAATGTCTTATTGTCCAAATAATTTTGGGGAAATAACATCACAAACTTGACAAAATTATCTTAAATTTGCAGTAGTAGTTAGCAAAAAGTTAAACTTACATCTGGGTGAGAGCAGCTTGAACTAAGAAAGAACTGGCAGTGTTATTCTTAAGGCAAAATGTGACTAATTTGTCTGCATAAATTGTAAACTGTAAACTGTAAAATGAATGTACACAGCCACAACAGATGATACTCTCATCAACTGGGTTACAATAGAGAGATCTCAAAGGTCTCTCTCCCTGCTTTTAAGTCCCTCTTTTAGTAAGAGTTCATTACTTCCTACTCTTCCAGTGCACACTGAGAAAGGGAAAATCCCTCAGAGTCTTGACACTTGACTTTTTGAGAATTTAATCTCATTATTATCTTATCAGTTTTAGAATGGCCATATGACACACGTGCAGTTCTCTTTGAATTAAACTCAGTTCTGATGAAAATCTGGTCAATATTTTCCCAGACAGTTCTAAGAGGATCAGGTGTACAAGTATTCTATAGTTGTCAAGTAGCCTCTTCTCTCTTCTTCCAAAAAATAAATAAATAAGGAACGCTACTGGCTCACATAAATCATTGCTATGCACAGCCGCATTGATGTATATGTAGGCTGTTATGCCATTTTCTTTGTGCTTGATGTACTGTATAATACATGCAGCTATGTAATGCTATACTGCCCTCATGAGTATGTGTTACTTCACCATGGTCCATGTAAAGTTCTTCACTTTGGTCATATGCATTGCTGCAGCATTGCTATTGATGTAAAGGGGGGGTAGCATTGTTTATCTTTTTAACACTGTACCAGTCTTTTCTTATCTGTTCCTTTGCTCAGTTTGCTGATGCTTTCCAGTGTATAATATATATACATATATATATATATATATATATATATATATATATATATATATATATATATATATAGATGGGTTCCAGACGTTTGTTTGAATGAGCAATGTCTGAAACCCAACTGGCCGGGCATACTTACGCGAAAGTGCTTTTCACCGAAGAAGCACTTTCGGTTAAGTATGCCTGTTGCCAAGGCTGTACTATGGTGCGGGTAAGGGAAAATTCCCTTTTCCACACTGTAGTGCGGTCTTGGAGGAAGAATATTAACATAGGGGGTGTGGGGGGCACAGCCCCCCACATGGGGAGTGCAGGGGGGTGTATCCCTCTTGCTAAAATGTTAATGTCATGTTTTTTTTTTTTTTTGTAACACGCTTTAACGAAAACGCTTTTTCGATAAAAGCACTTTCATTAAAGTGTGTTTGGTTGCTATGGATTCGGACGTTTGCTTATTCGAGCAAACATCTTAGATCCATATAAATATATATATATATATATATATATATATATATATATACAACCTCCTCAGTAATTAGTGTTGCATGTCTGTATATAATTTGTTTATAAACTACAGCCAGGATTGTCAGACAGATAACATTATCCTGGTTCTGAAAGACACTCAGACCTTGAAACAGGTAATTCTATAATTTCATTATGTAGCAAGAGATAGTTTGGAAATTCATTGTGAGGGTGTGTGTGCTGTACACTGCTAAGTTAATTTTTGAAAGACTTTCAGCTGAAAAAGAACCCATACAAGTCTATTTTGAATAAGGATAGAAACATATTGTGATCTTAAAGGGCAGTCCTCGACGCCAGCTAAAAGTTTCTAAGCTAAAACTTGGCAATAACCAAAACAAGCAGGTAGTTTATCCTTCCTGTAATTGGAAGCCAGCTGACATTTTTCAAAGACAAGTAATGATGTTTTCTAGCACTAGAATGAGAAATAAAATAGTATTGCTTGTTAAGTGTCCTTTGTAGAATCTTTGTACTTTGTGTGGAATATAAAATGATTAGTGTAAGGTCATGTTCTATTTTAGTGATCAGAATATATTTGCTAATGGCGCTATGATACTCCAACATATACATTCTTGTAAGCTTTAATATTATTTCTAGTAGAATAAGAACATCATGTACAGTTCTATCTATATGTATATTTTGGGCTAATGAGGGGTTATAGCATTCTTTTATGTATTTAAAGGAGCTATTCAAAGAAATAGAAGTACCAGTGGAACATTTGTGTTTTTGTTAGCTTTTGTTTCATAAGCTGTTGACTTCATTTTGCTGATCTTATCTGCAAGTTTATTAGAATCTTATCATTTCAGAGAATATTAAATTCATTTGAGAGATATTTTCAATTGAACACATTCTTTATAAAATAACAAGCAATTCTGGGGAAACGTTGAGTTGGAGACTTGGTATTTCTGAAAATATATATTTTTTTAAATCAGCAGAAGAAGACTAGTTCACTATCATTGTGATACCACAGAGGATCAGTGCTGGTCTGAAGGAGACTAGCTCACTATCATTGTGATACCACAGAGGAGCAGTGCTGGCCTGAAGGAGACTAGCTCACTATCATTGTGATACCACAGAAGATCAGTGCTGGGCTCAGATAAAATGATTCCATTGTGAAGAGCTGTCTGTGGTACAGAGTAATAAAGCCTATACTATGACCCAGAGTAGCTGGAAGAAGTTAGGGATCATGGCACCAATGAAGTCAGTGACAAATGGTATGCATGAGAGGCTGAGGCCGACTCACACACCTTGGATAGAGGCTGTCTGACCCACTGAAGGTCTGACACTTAGCAAAGACAGGATAGCCAGTAATTAGACCTTGGCCAGGATATCCATATCAATTAAAATGTGCACTGCACGATATCAGTGTTCATTAGGCACATGGATGTGTGTGTGTGTGTGTGTGTGTGTGTGTGTGTGTGTGTGTGTGTGTGTGTGTGTGTGTGTGTGTGTGTGTGTGTGTGTGCGCCTTGAGGAAGTATTGCAGGAGAACAAAAATAGGTTGACGATGAGACCAGCATATAAGCTGGGGGAAATCAAATAACCGTCTATGGTTGCCTGGTTGATGGCCTTCATTGCTTGTTTTTTTTTTCTGTAAGCCAGAGGTTGTTGAAGAGATTGAGCCATCTTTACTCAGAGGCTCTCATCCTAGTTTCACATGGGGTGCAGGAAGCCTGGAGGTGATAAGGAACAAATTTGTGATGGATCAGCTTAGGAATGTTGACATTCAGCAGACACTAAGACAAAAGCCACTACTGAAAAAAATGTTTCCTCAGTTAACTTTCACTTTTCTTTTTTAATGATAGTCTGCAAAAAAACTCGAATGCTTAGAACAGCGATTTTTTTTCAAAGGGAAAAAAAATTGCTGTTCCACAAAAAAAAAAAAAAATGTTAAAACATTACATAAAGTGGGGGGCTGTGCCCCCCACACCCCACTGCTTAAATATACCAACTCTGAGATGGCACTACAGTCATAAAAATGGCAAAGTAACAGAAGCGGCCAAGAGATTTCTTTCCCAGGGAAAGAATTTGCTTGTATGCCGTTTCACTATTTTGCCTTTTCGTGCTTTCAAGTTTGATCAAGACACATTTGAAAGAATACATCTTCGTCATTTAATAGGAACCCATCAGATACATAGCTGGTGACATGGTCTTTAGTCATGTTTGAGAAAATATTATCAGTTGATTAGTAAAAGGCAATGACAGTTCTGAAGTCTGTTCTAAAGTCACATGGTATATAGCACCAAAAAATATAAATGCCTACAAAATCATGAACCCATTTGAAAACCACTGCTTAAAAAATTTTGTCTAGAGGCAAATGAGTAGTAGGTCATTAGAAATTTGCTCTGTTAGATGTATCAAATGGTTTAGGAAATTGTCTTCGTAAAGCATTTCTCCAGTATACTAACAACCTGCCAGATGAGAGTAAGAGATAGAACATGTAGTTTAGAAATAACTGGAAAAGCTGCTGTAAGAAAGGTAGTTTACATAAGAATCTTTGCAATGAAGGTCAAATGGCCTGAGCTCAGAATTAGCAGATGTTGCATTAAAGTGATACCTGTGTTTGAAGAGGGAATATCAGCTGCCTGCCTTCAGAGATGGACGTTCTTCTGGTTATGAGAATGAAAGGAAGTAAGCCTGAGGGGCACTGAAATAATCTTTTATTAAGTTAGCAGTTTCAGCCTGTGATAAATAACCAGCATGTGGAGCAGTTTTAATCTGGGTTTGGTTTTTAGATTGCTCCGTATATGCTTGTTCTCAAAGTGGTAAATAATGGTGTTATTAAGGAGTAGGATTTGTCCAGCTGTATAGCATTAAACTGAATTTTATGATTTTAAGTGCTATTCTTTGTGATAATTTGAGATAAAAAATATATGTGCATATATATATATATATATATATATATATATATATATATATATAAATGTGTGTGTGTGTGTTTTGCCTGATGCACCATCTTTCAGAGCTTCCAGGAACAGTATTTAACTTACAAATGAGTATGGAGTTTCCTGTTCAGCAGGGGCATCTAGTGCTTCAAACTCCAAATTTAATTAAAGTCTATTAATAATAACAAGCAAGTCTAAGTGACAAACCTTTGAAGCTGGATATGACCTCCTTACAATATACAGTGCCAAATTATATAGCCTTAGATGCAGAAAGTGTGTTATTTTTGCATTTTATTTTGTTGATAAGGCTGGCCCACCTGATATTTTCTCAGTAATGAAAATCACAGTTGTGATGTCATGAAAGACAAAAACCATGATGACTCACTTCAAAAAGTAATGTATTGGTTTCTATATTAGGGTTTCTTACTTTCTTGAAAGACAAGTTGTTAACTAACTCTTGCAGGCAGAATGCCTCACATCAAAAATAACAAATGATTATGTAGTTGTCAAACTATAATGTAAGTAAGTATCTAATCCAGTAAACTGGTAAGTTTGTTTCTTCTTAGTCTTAATAATTTGCTGTTATACTTAAATTACTCCTATGATATCATTTTGTGGGTTGAGTTATATGTAGAAAAAAAATGAGTAAACACTAAGAGCCAGATTTACAAAAGCTTGCACTTAGTTGTAGAGTAGTGTAAGACGTCAAACAGGCAATATGTCTGCCGTGCGATCCAGGAACAGCCGGCAGGGGCATGCACGAGATCTGCTAAAGCTACTCTTGCATGGGCATTGTCATAGTATGCAAATTACCTCATTTACTGGTGAAAGCCATGCAAATGAGGTAAATCTGCGATCCAGGAAACACTAACCTGTCCGTGGAAGATT
Organism: Protopterus annectens; assembly: GCF_019279795.1. NCBI lineage: Eukaryota > Metazoa > Chordata > Ceratodontiformes > Protopteridae > Protopterus > Protopterus annectens. Next base: position 1,068,118,149 of record NC_056731.1, on the reverse strand, counting down.
AGTGTTAGCTGCAGAAATGTACTCTGTTGGTAACGGAGTACCATGCTGCAAATAGCTAAACAGAGCTATGGCAGCTCCAAATAAAGGATACATACAGTTGAGGAAGCATGCCAATGGCCAAATATAAGACCATTGGCATTTATAAATGTTTAAAAATATAAAAATCTAAGTTTTCTTTTCCACGATCTCCAATGTTTAAGCATAGCGCAGCACTGCGCAAGCATTTGGCACTTATAAAAACAAGAAAATAATTAAAAAAAAGACAAAAAATAAACATTTTCACTAAAAAAGCTTATTCTGTCATGCAGGTGAATGGCAGGTTGAAGACAACATGGCCATTGAGTAGTGGTTGCTAAGGGTGGGGGGAGCTCAGTGTGAGAGCTGTAACCATGCATTAGTAGGCAATCCTACGCAAATGAGGATAAGGATAGTGAATCCCAATTTTCCCCAGCATGTGAGCCATGTCCCAAGAGTGTAAGAGTAGGAGTAGATGAGTAGTAGAGTAGAATATAGATGACATCATGAGGGGGTGTGTCAGTCAGGCTGTAAGCTAATTGGAGCACAGTGACTTATGTTTGCTTTGAGTTGCTCAGGATTGCAAGAGGCTTGCCTACAGTTGTCCTATTTGAAAACCTCAAACCAAAGGTGCACAATGTTAAAAGATTGGAAACTCCTTGCAAACATGCACACAATGTGTGTGCATGTCTGCGCTTGTTTGCACGGCACTTCCCCCTGGGCAAAAACAAAAAGGCAAAAGGAAGGAAAAGAAGTAGTAGGAAGTTAACCAAGGAGAACTAGCAGAGCTGCTAGGTGAAATATATCAGAATCAGTCAACTACACAGGCAGCAGACTAGCCCAGCTCAGCCCATCACTTTAAACTCTGCAAACAGCATCCCCCCTGTTTTTTTTTTCCCAAGAACTCTGCAACACTGCAGTATACAAACAGGGAAAACTTAAAAAGCTTATGTCAGACAAAATTTTAGGGGCTGCTCTTGCTATCATAAACCAACATGTGCAAGGTGCTGAGGGTGGTGATGTTGTGAATGCTGCTGAGCAACCCACAGTGACGAGACAGAGAAGAGTGCACAGACCCAGGGTAACCTACCAGGGGCTACATGAGCTGGAGATAGTGGAGCGCTATAGGATGGACAGAGACCTCCTACAGCAAATTGTTGAGCTTTGCCAGCCATGCCTTACACACAGAACTAACAGAGGGGAACCCATCCCAGTGGATACCATGGTATGTGTTGGCATAAGTATACTAGCTACAGGTACCTTCCAAAGACCAACTGGTGATATGATGGGGATTCCACAGGCATCAGCATCCAGGGTACTCCACCGGTTCCTGGATGCCATGTCAGCACATGCCGGTGAGCACGTATATTTCCCCAATTCCCGTGAGGCATTGGCCAGCAATATGCACCTTTTCCACCAAATAGCAGAATACCCTGAGGTAGTGGGTGCAATATACTGCATGCACATATGCAAAACACCACCCGGTGAGCAGGGTAGGGTCTATATCAACCGCAAGGGCTTCCCCTCCATCAACTGCCAGGTCATGTGTGATGCTCAGAGCATAATAATGAATGTGTTTGCTGGCTGCCCTGGAAGCTATCATGATTCCCACATCTGGCATCTGATGCAGCTGTACCAGAGATTTGCCATTGGGGATACCCCTGATGGTCACCTAGTGGGGGATGCTGGATACGCACTGGAGCCGTGGCTGATGACACCCATCAGAAATGCACACACACCTGAACAAGAACTCCATAATGAGGCACACACACTAACAAGAAACATAATTGAGCATGTGTTTGGGATGCTCAAGTCATGGTTCCGGTGCCTGGACACATCTAGTGGAGCCTTGCAGTACTCACCAACTACATGTACCCAAATTGTTATGGTATGTGCCATGCTACACAATATGATCCTGCAGAAACAGCTGCAGCAGGAACAGCATGGGGCAAGGCCAAGCAGCCCCCTACCATTGCCATGGCCTGCACAGGCACAGCGTGACTCGGAGGAGGAACAACCTAAGCTTGCCTCAGTAGGCAGAAGGAGGTGCCCAGTATGTCCTGGCCTTGGCAAAGAGACAACACTTAGCACATACACCGACTCAGTAGGAACCCTGGAAATTACACCTCTCTCTGACTCGCACATACAGTAAAAAGGATGCCTAACTTGACACTACCTGTTTTCAAACATGTATAGGGAGTGTACTATGTACATCCGAAATAGGCCGCCCTGCAGCACCACCTGAGGCATGAGTGCCCTATTTTAAGCAATATAAAGCACTGCTAAGCACATTTTACCAGTATTGAGCTTATTTAAATAAAATTGCCTGTAGCTGCACACAGCGCTAACCAGCGCAATGTAGGGCAACGTCGGGCAACATTGGGCAACGTTGGGCAAAGTCGGGCAAATATGCTCACACCTGCTTTACTGTTCCTTAACCAGTCAGATCTGCTCAGCAGGAAAATAAAAAGCAGTGACAGGGCTCGAACTCGGGATACTGTGCACTATAGTCACAGTATTGAACCACTAAGCCACGACAGCATTTCACTGGCACAGACATTACTTAAGTCACTCACACATACCAGTTGGGGGGTCACATACCTAACAGTCACAGCCAGCAGAACAATTGTAGACAAATGCAAACACAAACAAATGCTGTATCATGCCCTCTGAAGAGGCATATGAGTAACCTCCCCCACAGGCCTATGCAGACAGATAACAGCAAGCCAGGCAATGTGATGTGGGTTGGGTAGGCTATGAAGTCACAAACTAATGTGCGTGTAATTGGAAGCTAAGGTCTGTAGTACAGTGGTATGCCTCAAGCCAGTATGATAGGTACAGTACAGACTGAAATGGAGTACCTGACATAGCAGTGCAGGCCTAGCAAATGTGTATAAGTGTCAGGTGTACCCCAAATCCTATGTACACCCACAGTAACAATCAACTTGATTTTTCACAGACATATTCACCAATCCTGCCTTGTGCACACAGTGATATGAAAACAGACCCATATAATATATTGGACCCCTGTCATAATCAAACTATGTACTACAAGTACTTAAGTTGTTCAATGAAAGTGAAAATGCAAAGACAACCAATAAATCTCAGAGCAGTATCATCAAGAAACAATGAGCACTCCTAACATTATCCAAGCCATGTTCTGGCAAAAATATTGCCAAAGAGTCCATAGAGAACCATGAAGCTTTCTTTAGCTATGTCATAAATATCAAAGTAAACTCATATATGTTCTGAGTCAGTGCAAAGTGCAAATGAATACATGCACATGACTGACATTGCCAACATCTTGTCAGGCAGGTTCATACATATTTACCCCCCTCTCACTGACAAAAGGGCTCATTACCATACCTGGAGATTGTGAAAATCCAGAAATCACATATACAATGGTTAAATAGCTCTATCCAAACCTAAAAACACGGTGTCTATGGGATGACATGGTGTCCCTGGCTGTGTCATATGCGAACTCCAAAACAAACGGACCCTGCACCTGAACAGTCTGTTGAGACTCACCCTCTGTACAGGATATGAAACTATTGACCGGGTTACAGCAATGTTTGGCACACTTCACAAATGTTGGTGCACAACAGAATATGGGAACAATTTTCTTATAAGCCTAATAAGCCTGATCTGCAAGGCCATGTAGTCCATCAGTCTGGAACTCATAAACAGAGCTATTGGGAGCTTACAAACACCCAACCCTACCCATTTTGGTTTGGTCAGGGGCAGATCATGGTCCCTAAACCTGCTAGACAGTTTTCAAGGCAGTTACTCAGGACATACATCAATGAATTGAGCTCCACGCAGCCTACATAGACCTTGAAAAGCCTTGTCCAACATCCCACACACGTCATATCCACAAAATCAACAACCTGTGCATAAATACATATGTCATCTAATGGATTGCCTACTGGGGCACAGATAGATCACACAAGGTAAGAATTGTGGTCTCCCTGTTGGACTGTAAGCTGGTAACAACTGCTGTCCCCCATGGCTCAGTCCTGGGACCCCTCCTTGCTGGTGTATACTTTTCAGAAATACAGTCAAACACACGTGGGCTATGGTTAGCAAAGTTTGTGGATGACTGCAAAAAGGTTGTCATAATCGATGTTTAGGACAACAGAGGCATCCTTAAAAAGGGTCTCAATCAGACAGATGTGGTGTCAAAATTATGGCCTCAAGCTACAGTCATGCAAATACCACATAGGTGCCAACACCCTAAATATGGAGGGAATAATAAGGGCTCCATGGACAGATGTGGATAGTCATCTCTACTTCCAGAAACACTTTCACAAAGTGGTTAGAAAATCATGGTATGTGTTTCCACAAATTGCCAAGGTCTTTGCATGTAGGTCAAAGGAGGTTCCCTCTACTCATCAGTCATCAGACCCATCAGAGAGTAACACGGCACACTTGCAATGAATCTGACTAGGCACATTCAGCAGCTGGAAAGACCATTGAAGTACCTCAACAAGAGGATTACTGGCCTCAAACAGTTGTCCCATGCAAGAAGACTGAAGTTAACTCAATCTGTACTCTGTTGCATACTGTCTACTCAGCCAATCTCTGCCCAACAGACAGGTTCATGTCCATTGCAGAACTGATGTACATGCTCTATCTGAAGTAAACCCAAGCTCACTGTGCCACATTCTCTAGGGATATCATCATCACAACAATAAATAGAGCATGTTGGAGGGATACATTGCTACTCACAGACTTCCCTTGCTTTGGAACAGGCTCCCAACCTACATTAGGCTGAGTCCCTCACTGATACCCTTCCAGAAGAGCCTTGATGAGTGTATGTGAAACTGAACTGTCACACCATGGATCACTTCATCAGCTCTATTACACAGAGGCCTAGGGAACTAACCCCATGTGTGGTGATAGCTGCACACTCTGGCCTTATAATATATGCCTTCAGGCAGATAGCCTATTACCTACCTATGTACCTATATATATATATATATATATATATATAGATATATATATATAGATATATATATATATATAGATATATATATATATATATATATAGATATATATATATATATTTGTGTGTGTGTGTGTGTGTAGGGATAACACAGTATAATAAGCCAAAGATGAATGTGCAGAGATGTGTGTAAGAGGGTGACCATGACAGGGAGCCATCCAGGACTGTCCCACCCAGCACGCATCCCAATGGCACAAAAGACATGAGGTGCACATCTCACCCACTGTACATAATAGCCACCAGTATATGTAAGCATTACAGTGTATGTGGTGCATGTGCCTGCTGTACAACATGACTGTACAGTGAAGTGCACATCTACTATCTGTAGACATGTACCTGTCTCATAGATTCATAGGTATGTAGTAGACTATCTTCACAAAGGCATATATTAGCCTAGGCAAGTTGTGCAGCTTTCACCACCCCATTGCGTAGTCTCCTAAGCCCTATTTCTAATAGTCAGTACCCTAAGCCCCTTTCTAGTGGGGCTGCTGATGTGATGCCTGTCATGAATTGTTTGTTTCCCATCCACTCATCAAGGTTCCTATTGAATATTGTCAGCAAGGGGCTCTGTCTGATGTACATTGAGACTCTGTTCAACAGTAAGGAAAGTGTCTGGGATGGAACTCTATCCCACCAGCATGTTGTATTCATTGTTGCGGTGAGGCTCATATCCCTGGAGTGTGTAGTGTGACTCAATTTTGTTATCCGTAGATGGAGCATGTTCAACAGTGTTGGACATGGCTCTGTATGTTAGGCAGAGTGTGCCTCTGAGTAGGCGGTACGCAATGGAGAACAGATTTAGTTTTACCAGTTGTGTTGCATAACACAACTGTCTGAGGCCAGTAATCCTCTTGGTGAGGTACCTCTGTGGTCTCTCTAGCTGCTGGATATGTTTAGTCGAGTACATCCAAAATGGTGCAATGTACTCAATGATGGGTCTGATGACTTAAGAGTAGAGGGCCACCACTGCCTCTCTTGATCCTGATGCAAACCCTTTGTTGTTTAGGTGGGCCACATATGATTTCCTAATCACTTTGGCAACATGGTTGTCAAAGGAAAGATGACTATTTATTTGAGTCCACAGATCCCTTATTACCTTGTCAGTATTTAGAGGGTAACACCTATGTAGTAGTTTGTGGGTACTTTGTTTTCCCCAAAGGGGATTACTGTGCATTCTTTCACACTGAGCTTGAGGCCATGATTCTGATACCACACATCTGTCTCATAGAGTCCCTTCTGGAGAATATTTGTGTCATCCAGGGAATCTATTAAGGCAAACACTTTACAATTCCCATCAAAATTAGTCAACCACAACCCTCCTGCATTGGCATGTACTTTTGAGAAGTTTATACCAAACAGGAGGGACCCCAGGACTGAACCCTGGGGGACACCAGTTGTTACCAGTGTAAAGTCTGACATGTAGTCAGCAACTCTTAATTTGTGGGATCTATCTGTGAGCCAATTTGCAAACCATCTTGTGATGTATGGCTTTATGCCGAGGTTGGTGAGTTCATCTATGATACCTGACTGGGGAATGGTGTCAAAGGCCTTAGCGAGATATAGGTAGGCTGTGTGGAGCTCATTTCAATCATCCGGAGCCTGGGTAACTGTATCAAAGAAATCCAGCCAGTTCAGGAGGCGTGATCTGCATTTGACGAAGCCAAACTGGGTGTGCTCAACTGTGTGAAGGTTCCCAATGCCTTTATTGTTGACTTCCATTATGATTGGTTCCATTGCCTTGCAGATTAGACTCATCAGGTTCATAGAGCATGAATGCCAAGGGTGTTTTGTGGCCCCACCCCTGTGGAGTGGGAAGAACATTGCTGTGCAACATTCTATGGGTACATATCCTGTAGAGAGGATGTAGAGAGAGGTGTAGGTATCCTTGATGAATATGGATACACCCAACCCTATGTGCTATGATCCAGGTTCTGATGCTGGAAGGTATGGAATGAGTAGTATCCTGGTAGTGCTGGTGTGCTCTCTGGAGCCTTGAACTAGGTTTCTGTTACTGCACAGATATCAATATTCTCTATATGAGAAGTGCCTTGAGTGTGTGCATTTGGAGGCTGAGACTTCTGGCAATGAGCAGCATTTAGCTCACTTTGTGGTTATTTGTGTTCCACACCTGAAGTTAATGCCTCATTGGTCTAATCCGACCATAAGCTAATTACCCTACATATCCACATTCTACCCCCACCCCCTATTAAAGAAACTATGTTAAAAAAATTTCCAAAGCCAACTTCATGATTCTGAAGACAGAAGTGGAGAACTTCATGACACCCATGCAGATGGACAATAAAGTTATGACTACTGAATCCTAAACAATTGCACTTTATAAGCACTTACATGAGTGCATGGATCATGCTATCCCAAACAGAACCAAGATGCTATCCTCCAAGAAAAGGAAGCCAATCTGGTGGTCCCCTGCCATAAACAAACTGTACAACAGAAGGAAGAAACTGTTGCAAAAGAGGGTAAAATCCCATGAGTGGAGGAGCTCCCTGGTCAGCCTCAGTAAGAAGCTGCGATCCCTGATAAAATCCTCCAAGGCTAGTTATGAAAACAAAATTGCCACTGAATCTAAAGACAACCACAAAGCATTCTATAGCTATGTCACAGGACACTCTCTCTTTTTCAGATTAATATTTGTATTCTCCGAGTATGGTAATGTGTGTTTATATTTGTGTTTTGCTGGTGCTTATATTGTAGTTCTATGTGAGACAGTTGGTGTTGTGGTTGTATGACCCTACTCCTCCTGTCTGTATTGTCCAATATTGGGTTGACAGAACTTAGCCACTGATTTGACCCTGTGTATGTCAGCATGTGGTGCATCAACCCATATATGATATGGTCATGGCCTATGCATACAATACACTCACAATACACCTAGTATGATAAACCTGCTGAGGTTAGCAAATGTGAAAAAAACCTTTGGGCAAACAGTCAGCAAGTAATGTCTGTATTGCACCCTGTAACTCCATATTGCTTGCTGTAGTGTAAAGACATACTTAGTTTGGATTAAGAACCCCACACTCGCCAACTGTGTGTGTGTGTGTGTGTGTGTGTGTGTGTGTGTGTGTGTGTGTGTGTGTGTGTGTCTCCCTGGGAGAGAGCAACCTTTTTGGAGACTACTCACACCCCTTAAAAGTGGTATACTCATCTTTGCCAAGTCTGATGATGTCACCATCCTACAAATATACCTGTGGAATAGTGAAATTCCAATAATGTGTATAGTGCGTTGTGTAAATGTGTACTGCTGTAGTATCATAATTTAGTTAGATAGGGGTTTAATCCTGCACTTGCCAACTATGAGTGTGTGTGTGTGTGTGTCTTCCTGGGGAGGAGCAACATTTTTGGAGACTACTCACACCCCTTAAAAGTGGTATACTCATCTTTGTCAAGTCTGAGGATGTCACCATCCTACAAATATATCTGTGTAAAAGAGAAATCTCAGTAATGTGTATAGCACGTCATGTAAATTCATACTGTTATAATATCATACCTTTAGGTAGGAGTTTGAATCCTGCACTTGCCAACTGTTTGTGTGTGTGTCTCTCAGGAAAAAAAAACAACCTCCTTGGAGAATGCTCACACCCCTTAAAAGTGGTATACTCATCTTTGTCAAGTCTGATGATGTCACCATCCTACAAATATACCTGTGGAAAGAAGAAATCCCAGTAATGTGTATAGCATATTGTGGAAATGTGTATTGCTGTAGTATCGTTAGGTATGGATTTGAATACTGCATTTGCCATTTGTGTGCGTCTTCCTGGAGAGTGGCAAATTTTTTGGAGAATACTCACACCCCTTAAATGTGGTATACTCATCTTTGTCAAGTCTGATGATGTCATCGTCCTACAAATATACCTGTGGAAAGAAGAAGTCCCTGTAATGTGTATAGCATGTTGTGTAAATGTGTACGGCTGTAGTATTTTAATGTAATTAAGTAGTGGTTTGAATCCTGCACTTGCCGACTGTTTGCGTGTCTCTCTGGAGAAATGCAACCTTTTTGGAGAATACTCACACCCCTTAAAAGTGGTATACTCATCTTTGTCAAGTCTGATGATGTCACCATCCTACAAACATACTGTGGAAAGGAGAAGTCTCAGTAATGTGTATGGTGCGGCATGTAAATGGGTACTGCTGTAGCAACATAATGTAATTAGGTAGAGGTTTGAATCCTGCACTTTATAACTGTGTGTGTGCATCTCCCTGGGGAGGAGCAACCTTTCTGGAGAATACTCACACCCCTTAAAAGTGGTATACTCATCTTTGTCAAGTCTGATGATGTCACCATCCTACAAATATACCTGTTGAAAGGAAAAATCCCAGTAATGTGTATAGCATGTCATGAAAATGCATACTGTTACATTATCATAATGTAGTTAAGTAGGGTTTTGAATCCTGCGCTTGCCAACTGTGTGTGTCTCCCTGGGAAAGAGCAACATTTTTGGAGATTTCTCATGAAAATGCATACTGTTACATTATCATAATGTAGTTAAGTAGGGATTTGAATCCTGCACTTGCCAACTGTGTGTGTCTCCCTGGGAAAGAGCAACATTTTTGGAGATTACTCATACCCCTTAAAAGTGGTATACTCATCTTTGTCAAGTCTGATGATGTCATCATCCCACAAATATACCTGTGGAAAGAGGAAATCCCAGGAATGTGTGTAGCGTGTCGTATAAATGCATACCATTGCATTATCATAATGTACTGTGGAAGGAGTTTAAATCTCGCACTTGCGGTGTTTGTTTGAGAGTGTGTGACACCATTGGTCAATGTGGAGTGTTTTTTGATTTTTCTAGTGTATGACATATCACAATGACAACTGTATGCGCATTACACATGTAAGGTAGCTGTGGGGCAAAGCCATATACATACATGTGACCTTAATTATTTCATAGGTGGGTACTCTGCTTTCTCCATGAACACATCTGTTATCTTTGCCAGAGAGTGCTGGCACTTTCCTAACCTTAGGTCACTTCTGTATGCTAGCAACAAGCTTAGCCACTGCAGTGATCCCTGGGCTATTTCTTCTGTTTCACATCCACTCATTACAGTTTCTATTGAAGACTGTGAGTGGTGGGGGTTTATGCTTGAGGTATATTTGAATCCTGTTCCAAAGCAAGCAAAGTCTGTCAAAGATGACTAATCATTATAGGTGTGCAACAACCTCTGTGGACCTGCATGCAAACCCTTTATTGCTTATGTGCTCCACAGAGGGATTTCCAAAACCCTTTGGTTATGTGATTATCAAAGGAGAGATGACTAAACACATGGCTCTATGTATACGTTAGTACCTGTTCCACGTTTTGGGGGTTACTACCTATGTTGTACTCTGGGGATACTTTGTTTTCTAAAAGTGGATAACTATGCTTTCTTTGGCTTATAGCTTTACAGCATGAGTTTGACACCAGGTATCTGCCTCTATGATACCCTTTTGGAGGATGTGAGTGTCATCTAGAGAATAAAGTATAGCCCACAGTATGCATTTTCATCAAACATGGGCAGACATATCCCTACTGTGTTTGCTTGTACCTAAGAAAGCTATATGCCAAACAGGAGTGGTCCCAGGAATGAGTGCAGGTGAATGCCACTTGTTACTGGCATAGAATTGTACATGGAGGCTGCAAATGTTACTGTGTCCTACATCTGTGCGTCAGTTGTCAATCCATCATCTAACCATCGTTTATGGTCAGTCTGTTGAGGCTATGTATAATACCAGAATGTGGGATGGGTATGAATTGCTGGTGAGCTATAGCTTGGCTGTGTGGACCTCCCCTCCCTCACCTATAGCCTTGTTAACTGGCTTGAAGTCTACTAGGTGTATGAGCCATGATCTGGCCTTTAGAAAACCTAAGTGTGTATGGTGCAGTGTTTGCAGGTTCATAATGTCTCTGTTAATGAGTTCCATAATGCTGTGCTCCATAGCCTTCCCGATAACATTTGTCTGGCGTATAGGGTGAGAGTTTCCAGGATCTGTTGTAGTTCTATGCTTAATCAATTTATGTTAACATTTGTATTGGGTGTGATGAGGGTGGACAGGTTTAGGAATAAGTATATTAGAGAGTCAGCCCAGGTTTGAAGGTTAGTAGACCAAGTCAGATAGGCAGGATTAAGTTGGTTTGTACATGTGCTGAGGAGGGATGCAGAGTATATTGTGAAATAGATGCTAAGTATGAAGCTGCCAGGTAACAAGAAAAGAGGAATGCCTAAGATGAGGTTTATGGCTGTGGTGAGAGAGGACATGCAGGTGGATGGTGTGACAGCGCAAGATGAAGAGGGCAGGAAGAAATGGAAACAGATGATCTACTGTGGTGGCCCCTAATGGGAGCATCTGAAAGGAGAAGAAGAAGACATAGCTCAACCCTTATGGACTGTGAATACCATTACCATGTGTCATTCCACAAGTATGTAACCTGTATAGAGGCTGCATCTGGACAGAGTGTTTAGGTGAGTAGTGACTTCATATGTCAGCTTGTGTATGACACAGCCAGGGACACTGTCCAGTACCATTGCCACTGTGGTTTGGACTTTGGTAAAGAGAGGTTTTAACTAGAGTGTCTGTGAATCATCAGGTTTTACATTCTTCAGGTCTGGAAATGTGGCCCTTGTGTAACGACACGGTGGTGAAATCCGCATTCAAACTGTCTGACAAGAAATTGGTAATGTCAGTCAGATAAGTGTACTTTGTGACCATTTACATTAACTGTGACCCGATCTGAGATTTCCCCATGTAGATTATACACAACACTAAAGAAAGCTTTAGTGTTGTCTTTGGAATCCTTGCCATTTTGTATTTTGAAGCTTGCCTTGTATGTTTATTGAGGGATTGTATTTTCCCAATGATACTGACCAGAGAGGTTATCCCTTCTTGGTATGTAACTCTTTTTTGGTACAACTTCACACCTTCTATTATATATTTAGTTTATGGCAGGGATCCATGAGACTAATGCACGTTTACTGTATAAGTGAAAATTTCTTGTGTTTGTGATAGCACGGTCCATGCAACCCTGTAGGTAAACAGTGTGCATTACTAAAGGATTATGCAGCTAAGACAGTGTTAACCTTAGCAATGCAAACCAATGACAGATAGCAACAACAGCATCACCCACAGCACAGTGCCAACCTGTGTCATACACACACACATGCGTACACAAGTTCCAAAATGTGTGTAGTATAATGCATACTGGCCACCAATAGAAACTATGGAGTGTTATCCCTGGCCAATACAGGGCATGTCACCCTGCCCATGTGTCCAATATGCATGTACATGCAGACAGTGCACCTCCCCCATGTTCACAAATGGACAACTGCAAACCTGTGTTGCACACATCCCACACTTACTGTCCACTGAAAATGCATGCTGACACAACTACACAAATCAGCCAAGTGGCACATGGGCAAACAAAACACAATTGGAATAAACACTGGTGAAAACAATACAACATTGCTAATTACAGCTTTAATGTATCATGCCTGCTTAGCTACACCTTCAAGGATATCATTACACTTTACTGCTGACAGCATGCTACACATCCAACCATTGCTATACTTTATTAAAGTCAACCTGTGCATCAGCACCATGTTAGCCTGTTACTGCATCAATGTTACAGATTACAGGAGGTGGCACAGGTTTCATTATATGCACAGGGTGTGTTGTTGGTTTGCCAGAGGCCTACACTGAGCCATACAATTGACATGTGTGTGTGAGGGCCATGAGTACTGTTATGGGCCAATGTTGATGTAATGTGTGTGGGTATTTGTTTGCCCTAGGTTTCTGGTTTATGTGTGTGTGTCTGCATGCACACAATTCCACCATGTGGCTGCCATATATGGGGATTTGTGAGACAGCTACAGACTGTACCTGGCAGGCTTTACAGGTCACCATCTCTGGCCACGGATATGGAACCTGTGCCTGGCAGGGGTGCTACAGACAGTATCAGATACTAATCCAGATTAGGTACTATCCGAAGAGGTTGACATATGTCCACTGGATCCAGGTCCCTGCTGGGACTGGCCAGAGCCATACGAAGTATGTAAGGTGTATAGTAATGTAATAAAATTGCACAGTCTTGGGATAAATGCATTGAAGGTGTTCACAGCCCAGGTAGCTTTAGCAGGCCTTACTGGCTTCAACATTGCAAACTGACCAAACCACCCATAGTGTTTAACCACCACATGTCATATACCAGCACTGTATGCTGTCTTGTTTGTCACACACTAAAACCTACATACAAATATGTGCATACTAACCTTCACCAACATATATATATTTCCCCCTTCACAAACAGTTGCAATATGTCCCCTGTTCTATACACATACACAGATGTGAATATATATGACACATATATATTTCTCAATATGTGTGTGGCATACACACACAAGGTCCACACTGTTGTAAGTCCCTGGACCTCACAGCTGAACTGTTGGGCCTTGCTGCAACACAAACAGGTGTCACATATGAACACACACTAACATTAAGGAGGGGTATATATATGGCAACAGATGCTAGATAAGCATACTAGATTGCTACAGCAGTTGCCAATGCTAAGCTACACTTTAATATGACTATCATACATGTATTGTTCTGTCACTCCCATGTTTATATAATGTTAGCGCTAATCCCCCCAACAGCCATTGGCCACACTACTGTACAGAACACAGATAACATGGATCAGTTCTTTGGCATTTAATGCTGAGCTACACATTTCACAGGTATGTCCCACTGCCCACAGGTACACACAGTATTGTCCATAGCAGTAGTTAAGCAGAATAGCTGTGCATAAAGAAGTACTGCTGCCACATATGAATGGTTCACATTATGTAGACTATTCTTCAATAACATCTACTACATGCCAATAAATACATATGTGTCACATACCTTTCCTTTGTATCATCATCATCACCTTTCAGCTTTTCCCATTAGGGGTCGCCACAGAGTATCATCTCTTTCCATTTCTTCCTATCCTCTGCATCTTGCTCTGTCACACCAACCACCTGCATGTCTCACCACGTCCATAAACCTTATTTTAGGCCTTCCTCTTTTCCTCTTATCTGGCAGCTCCATCCTTAGCATCTTTTTCCCAATATACCCTTCATCCATCCTCAGCACATGTCCAAACCAACGCAATCTCATCTCTCTTGCTTTGTCTCCAAACTGTCCAACATGAGCTGACCCTCTAATATACTGATTCCTAATCCTATCCATCCTAGTCACACCGAGTGCAAATCTTAACATCTTTAACTCTGCCATATCCAGCTCTGACACCTGCCTTTTTGTCAGTGCCACTGTCTCCAACCCATATAACATAGCTGGTCTCACTACTGTCTTGTAGACCTTCCCTTTCACTCTTACTGGTACCCGTCTGTCACAAATCACTCCTGACACTCTTCTCCACCCATTCCACCCTGCCTGTACTCTCTTCTTCACCTCTCTTCCACATTCACCATTACTCGGAACTGTTGATCCCAAGTACTTAAACTCGTCCACCTTTACCAACTCTACTCCCTGCATCCTCACCATTCCTCTACCCTCCCTCTCATTTAAACACATATATTCTGTCTTAGCCTTGCTGACCTTCATTCCTCTGCTCTATAGAGCATATCTCCACCTCTCCAGAGTCTCCTCAACCTGATTCCTACTCTCACTACAGATCACAATGTCATCTGCAAACATCATAGTCCACGGGGCCTCCTGTCTGATCTCATCTGTCAACCTGTCCATCACCACTGCAAATAAGAAAGGACTCAGAGCTGATCCTTGATGTAATCCCACCTCGACCTTAAACGGATCTATCACTCCCACTGCAGTCCTCACCACTGTCAAACTACCCTCGTACATATCCTGTACCACTCTTACATACTTCTCTGCCACTCCCGATTTCCTCATACAATACCTCAACTCTTCTCTAGGCACCCTGTCATATGCTTTCTCCAAGTCTACAAAGACACAATGCAACTCCTTCTGACTTTCTCTGTATTTCTCCAGTAACACTCTTAGAGCAAACATCGCATCTGTAGTGCTCTTTCCTGCCATGAAACCATACTGCTGATCACTAATCATTACCTCCCTTCTTAACCTAGCTTCTACTACTCTCTCCCATAACTTCAAGCTGTGACTGATCAATTTTATCCCTCTGTAGTTACTGCAGCTCTGCACATCACCCTTATTCTTAAAGATAGGTAACAAAATACTTTTTCTCCACTCCTCAGGCATCCTCTGGCTTTCCAAAATTTCATTAAACAATCTGGTTAAAAATTCCACTGCCATTTCTCCTAAGCACCTCCATGCTTCCATTGGGATGTCATCTGGGCCAACAGCCTTTCCATTCTTCATCCTCTTCATAGCTGTCCTTACTTCCTCCTTGCTAATCTGTTTCACTACCTGATTCACTATCCCCACCTCATCCAACCTTCTCTCTCTCTTATTATCTTCATTCATCAGCCTCTCAAAATACTCTTTCCATCTAGTCAACACACTCTCCTCTCTTGTGAGTACCTTTCCCTCACTATCCTTTATCACCCTTACTTGCTGCACATCTTTCCCAACTCTGTCCCTATGTCTAGCCAATCGGTACAGGTACATACTTTTCCTTTGTATGATTTGGTAATATTTATTTTTCCTTTTCTCTGTCTCTCTCTCTCTTTCTCTCTCTCTCTGTCTCTCTCTCTCTGTCAGTCTCTGCAATAGAGTGATTGAGTTTATTGGCAGAGATTGCAGCCTGCTTTTGTAGGAATTTGCACATGAGCATGTGATGGCCTCTGCACTAATTAGTGGCCACCATTTGCTAATTGCATGCAGCCTGCTGTATAGTAATTGCAGTAATCACTGTCATAGCAACCCAGTACTATAAATTGCTGACTCATGTAGGCATGGCTCTTTCAGCTTTCCAAGATGGAGATCATCCTTGTTTGGTGTGGACATCATTGTTTAAGACAGAAGGTTGGTATAGTTCTTATATCAGAAGCCAGGGGTGTATCCAGATATTTACATTTTGTACTCAGACCTAATGTTGCTGCTTTCAGTACCCACTTGGCAGTGTAGAAATGTACTCACCCCTCAAAATGCTATCCCAAGATACATGGAAAGATGTACTTTCTTTTCAACTGTTACAATTAACTGCCATACAAGGCTAGTTATTGAGATGTATTCCTTTGGCACTAGAATTGTTTGTGAACTGCTATTTTGTGAATATTCATTTTCTCAGTTCTAAACAGTTTGTGCTTTTTAGTGTTGACATTACCACAAGCTGCTCAGAAAAACTGGACACATTTCAGTGCTGTGAGTATGCTTACCTACATCCTTGGTAGACCCTGCACACACAGGTATATTCTACATTTGGGTAGGGGTGCAGAAGTACAGAGAGTGAAAGTACTATTGTGTGGATTTCATCTTGCTGGAATTACAGGGTTGCTGTGTACATGTTAGTTTATCAAGGCAAGTAGTCTGTCTGCGTAACTCCCAACTGTGGACCTATCCACATGATAGCCAGAGAATAGCCTGCTATTTTGTGTCTGTGCACCACACAGGTCTTTTCATCAATAGAGCAATGGCATTCTTACATTTGTTTGCTACCAGTACATGGCTACAATCATTTGTATTTCAGTGTTGTATTCCTACATAAGGGTATGCTTCCAAAACTCCTTCCAAAGCTATTTGCACGGTGTGTAACAGCAGAAAGGCCAATATGCCTCTGTGTTTCTGCCTCTGCCAAACCTCTCAACCAATCAGGTACATATTTGAACAGACTCAGGGAGAAGTCAAGAAAAAGTCAGGGACAACCAGGGACATCTTTAAAATATTAGTGCCATTAAGTTGAGATATTGAGAGAATCAGAGCATATGAATTAATACACATTTTCTGAAGTAAAAGAAGTGTCTAACTCTTAATTATTGTCATTATTCATTAAGTGTAATTCACCACCTTTATGGCCAAAGTCAGTAGTTTTCAGAGGGATTCAGAGGGATAGAGCTAAAATTTGTGTCAAAATCAAGGGCATCCCTGAAAATTTGGGACAGTTGGGAGGTATGGCCTCTGCCCTAAACAGATATGCCAGTATTTGTCCTGCTGTGATATGGTGTGGGGTTGTAAAGTGATGGTGCAACATTGTTTCCTGCTAGAATGGCTGCTTCTCTTATCACAGTCATGTAATGTAATCCCACAACAACTGTTGGTCAACATCCACAGAACAAGTTGTCTGGTATGGTATTCCTATTTTTCCTTTACATTCACTCATTCTGATGCATGATATAATTATTTAAGCACCAACTTGATGTATATCAGCTGTGGCTTAGTGGTACTTCATGTTGTGTAGTGTATGTAAGGTCCGGGGTTCGAGACTTGCAGAGGTGTTTTATTTTGCTCCTGAGCAGAACAAGGGCGCTCACATACAGAGTGACTAAGGCACTTTTAAGCAGTTGTAAGCGGGTTTGCATGGGTTTGCGCATTGCTGCACATTGCTTAGCCAAGTGCAAACAAGCACAAACCCGCTAACTACTGCTTAATAGTGCTTACTCCCGCTCACCCCCACACTTATTTCTTTGAAAGAAAAGAAAAATGGGGAGATAGGAAAGTGGTGAAAAAGGGGCACAAAGAGGGAAAGACAGTATGGAAAATAGCTCGGGATGTGCAGGACATGTGTAGGGAAGGTCCATAGCTGCCCATTTCTTCAACAGCAGCAGCTGTGCATATGGAATAAATTTGGAGGTAGATATGAAACCTTCAACCCCTGAGAGAGGGGTGAGGACAACAAAGTATGTTGTAATGCCAATTAAATAACATTTCATGTATCCAGTAAACATTTGTGCAAAATGGGCAGCTATATATGGGGCGTAATTTTTTTTGGGAGCAGATTGCCCTTTTTTTTTTTTCAGGTGAGAGTGGAATGTGGGGTAGGGGAAGTAGGTATATTTGGGGCAGTAGGATTGGGAGGTAAACAGACAAGACAAACAAGATGCATATAGGGGCGGAATATGACACGTGGTGGGTGAACACCTTTGACGGGGAGGGATGTTTGGAAATCGAAAGCCCATGAGCCCCCAGATAGAAACAGTGGGACTGAGGTCCCCACCCATGAGCAGTCACCACTGCACCTTCACGGCTCAGAGGGTGGCTGTGCTGGGGGCTGTGTAGGAGGGGCAGGCTGACCTGGGAGTTGCGCCACTCGGGCCTCAAGCTGGCATAGAGGTTCTGCAACAGAACATTCAATCTCTCTAAGCACCACAGCCCGGACCGTTCGAAGGGTGATAGGTGCCCCTCCTCCGCCCATGCTTGCATGGGGGGGGGCAAGCCCCATTCCCTGCAGCCCTTCCACCTGTAGGTGGCACAGAGCCAACGGAAGAGGAGGTCCCAGGCTGGGCACCAGATCTGCTGGTGCCAGGTGCCATGGCCAGCTGAGGTGGGACAGGTGGGTCTGCTGGGACCGGCCTTCCCATACAAACTATGTTTTGGAGAGTTTAATAAAGATATGGGTTAGTAACAATCAACAGCACTCCCAATTAGTTATAACAGCATGCAGAAGTATTCCCATTAATCCAACACACCAGATTTTCAACAGTTATAAAGCAAGCATAGCACATGCATATATAGAACAATAGTGGACATTACAACAGCATGCAGGTTGAATTGATGGCAACATGCCACCAATACTGTGGTATTTTAACAGGGCACATGCATAGAAATTAAGGCAAATATTTATAAACAAATAGGACATATGACCCAACAAATGTTTTGAGATTAGACATACCGATTGAGGTGTGGAATTGCATTTTTTATGCACATACAGTAGGGTGGGAATAAATAGCTCAATTAACAACTTATATATCCTTCTAGTTTTCACTACATTCCTATTAACTGCAGTTATATGTCCCTTACATGTATTATTACACTACCCAATGACCTTATATTGTGCAATTGGATTTTGCTAGATCATTATATATATGAGCTGTATCTTACATACAAAACTGTCCAAGATGCAGATGTTACTGCAACATATTTTGAGAGTTGCTCACACACACTACTGCTACACTGACAGATCTACTTTCTATAATTATCTAGATATGTTCAGGTGAAAATATCAGTTATATGTTAACAGCTCTTTATATATCTGGCAGCACACTGACATTTCTGGGGAACACAATACCAAGCTACTCATGTGCCAGATTAACCTGTACATGCTGGCCATGAACCAACAGTTGAGGGCTGTACATATGCATACAAGCTACTGCCACTCCCTTCATCCACATTATATGGGCCTACCCAAGTGTAGGTTGACACTGCTTAATGCAACACTACTATTTGTAGAATGCAACAGTACAACAACATGTCAAAGAAAATGACACAGACACACTCCATGAATCATACATTTATTGAAGGATTATTACACCTTTATTTATTGGGTTAAAAGACTGTTTGAAGGGTCTCTCATTTATTTTATATAACAGTACATGCAGAATAATTACTATCCTGCCTGATGACGCAGCCTTTTCAGCCTATCTTCATGGGCTTGCTGGTTCATAGCCCGTACCTCAACAAGAGGATCAAGGGGCTCAAACAGATGCCGTATGCTGCCCGGTTAAAGAAACTCCAGCTCTACTCAGCGGCATACCGCCTACTCAGAGGCAATCTGTGCCTGATGTATAAAGCCATGTCCAACCTGGAATTAATGGACATGCTGCACCTCAGAAAATCCAAATCCCATCGAGCTACGCGCTCGAGGGACTTGAACCTCAGCACTGAAATAAATAGGACATGCTGGAGGGACAGATTCATAACCCAGAGGCTCCCTTCACTCTGGAATAAAATCCCAGTCCAGGTTAGGCAGAGTCCCTCATTGACTCTCTTCAAGAGGAATCTTGATGAGTGGATGGGAGATGGTAGGTTTACCCCGGGTATCACTTCTGTGTCACTGTTAGACAGAGGCACAGTATACTAACCTCAAAAAAGGGCGGTTTACCCCAGGTATCACTTCTGTGTCACTGTTAGACAGAGGCACAGTATACTAACCTCGAAAAAGGGCATTGCAGAATTAATTTAAAATGGGTGGCAAAAGCCATACACACTCTGGCTAGGCTTATAAATGCCCTAGGGCAGATAGCCTAGTATGAACCTATGAACCTATGAACACCTGCAGCTGTGAAGTAAATGCAGTGATATTGAGACATACCTATCCATAGTATAGACAAGCATAGCAATTTTTAACTACTTAATACAATGGCTACTTACTCAGTACTGGGGCATTACACATTATACGGGATTCCTGGATCCACTGGTCTAGTTGATCCTCCCTTCATTGCTTCAGGTCAGAATAATGGTGCCTGACCTGCTCACCAGTCCAAGGAACACCAGTGGCACTGGTGAGATCAAGGCCAAGACTGTTCCAGGCCTCCGTTTTATATTGGGTACCCTGGTACTGGCCCCACAGGAGTCTTTCCTCATAATTGTGGACAAGGAGCCAAATCATTACTTTGGACTCCTCGATGCCCCAGTGTTGCACTCTAAATTGAGTGCCTTCTCCAACACCGGCCATGCTGACTGCAGAAGGAAGCTACAATCAGTTATAGCAAGTATTCCCACTTGTGGAGCTTAAATATGCCTCATTTCTCGCACTTATTTGTGATTGGCCAGTTTTGGAAAAACTCAGCTGTAGGCACGCCTGCTTAGCTGATGTTTAGCAATGTTTAAAATTCCTTTGATAGATATGTGTCTGCTGAAAGTGCATGTTTATGAAATGCTGTCATGGCTTAGTGGTTAAGTACTGTGACTATAGTGCACAATATCCTGAATTTGATCCCTGCCACTGCTTTTTATTTTCCTAATGGGCAGACCTAACTGGTTAAGGTACAGTAAAGGAGGTGTGACCGTGTTTAACCGACTTTGCTCAACTTTGCCCGACTTTGCCCAACATTGCTCAACATTGCTCAACGTTATTCAATGTTGCTCGACTTTGCTCGACATTGCTCGACGTTGCCCGACATTGCTCTGGTTAGTGCAGTGCGCAGCTACCCGCAAATACATTGTGGTTGTGCTAGTTAGTGCGGTGTGCAGCTGTGCACAAAGACATTGCGCTGGTTAATGCGGTGCGCAATTGGATTTAAATATGCTTATTACTGGTAAAATGTACTTAGCAGTACTTTAAATTGCTTAAAATAGGGTACTCATGCCTCAGAATGCATAACCATTTCACCTTCATATATATATATATAATTTGTTCACTACTACATTTAACATTTCAATGCTTTTTACAAAACTTATACATAAAAAATGTCAGGAAATATTTTTGTATACAGATTTCCAACAGAAAATGGAATGTGCAGTAGGGGGACACGAACTAGGAATGCCTCTTCTTTGTGCAAAGGCTCTAACCACTATACTATCGCTATTTTGCTTAATTTGCATGTATTTTTCTTATTATCCTCATCTGGTGTCTAAGCTGCTAACTGTAGCTAATCAATGGGCAAACCCGCGCAAACACGAGCAGCTATATCGGATGAAATAAAAAATATATATAAAAAAACTCTTTTTATTTTTAATTTTGTCAGTTGTTTAACATATGAGGGAGTGTAGTGTTACATTGTGCACATGTGAGTGGATTCGCTCATGTAACTCGAAATTGCGGTGTTTCTTCATTGCAGGGCGTGGATTTTTGGACTACTCGGCAGTCCGACACGCCCCCTACTCGTCCACACTCTGTGTAAGCTTTAGAGTTGAGGCAGTATGCCCTCATTAATATGCATGGCATGCTGCCATCATACTCTTAGACTGGCGCTTCCGTGTAAGACTACTCTAGTCTTACACGGAAAATTAGTAAATCCGGGGGTAAAACTAAACAAAAAAAAAAAAAATCAAATAACATACTATGCAGTTTTTTTTTTTTTTTTTTTGCAAAATCATTTGAAACTATAAGATGGAGAATATAATAGAAAATGAAATTATTTATAAAGCAAAAATGCTTCTGAAAATGACGATACACTTTAAAGGATAAATGCAATTCTGAGTATTGGGGAATGTTATAGTGACAAGTCAAAACTAACATTCACATCAGAAAAAAAGGGTAGAAAAAGAACATTGTCTTTAGAGTGAGAACATTAGTCAGAATGTATTACTACTGAACTGAATTTTGGTTTCTCTATTGCTCAGGTTGAAATAAAAGGACAGCAGTGGCAAATGGGGTTTGACTAGCAGACTAATTTATCTCTGGGCTGTTCTTTAAATTAGACTTGGTTGTGAAGGGAGGGGGTGAGGATAGGATTTTGAGTGAGATCAGAAGGTAGCTGGAGTAGGGGAGGGAAGTTATATAAGTTTAGGTTTTGGGGATGGGAGTTTTTTCTTTATAAATACAATTGGTTTTAATGAAATAGGCTGTGGTGTTTATGTGATCAGCCAGGTATTTCTATAATAAGGCCCAGGTAGCTTTCTTTTTTGCAGATGAGTGGTGTTGGTTTTATTTAATTACTCCCCATCCCTGTTTTCAAATTTTTTATGTTAGGGAGAGGTGTTATTAATAGTGCTCAGCTGGAAATCAAGTTTATATTTTTTTCAAGTGGGCTAGTTTTAATTCATTATAGGTAACTTATGTGGAAGGAGGTGTACTGGTAGGATATAATTGTGGCCAGGTATTATTATTCAGTGTGTTTTATTTTGATAGCAGATGAGTTTTAAGGTTGGGGCAATTACAGTTAATGGTTGTTGCTATCAGCATGCAGCTTATGTTAAATGTGGGCTGTAGTGATGCCTGCAAGTTATATTAAGTGGTATGATTTTATTTGTGAATGTGTTAAGGTTTGGGAGTTGTAGAATGCTGTTTTTATTAACTGACAGAAATGGACAGAAAAGGCAGGGATCTTTTAAAATTTAACTAGTTCATTACATTCACATAAATAACATTCTGCAAGGCAGGGAAATTGGTACCCGTATCTGCTCATGCTTCTAAGGAGGAGATCATGGTTTTGGGTGCATCAGGATGTGACGTGACATAGTGATGTCACATGTCCATTGCTGGTGGTTGCTAAGCAATGGCAGCCCTGATGCGATGATCTTAGCTACCTTAGTTGTTTAAAAGAGATAGAGAGAGAGAGAGAAAAAGGGAAGGGGTATAATAACACCATTTATGATTAATTTGAAAGGCTGAGGGGACTGCATCCTCCTCATAAGCAATTGCGGTTCTCTTGGGAAAGACTATGTATGCCTATGTTTAAAAAAAAAAAGAAGGGTAATAAGAAAGCAATGAGTAGATTTGGGGTGAAAAGGGCTCATATAGTGAACAGTGATGGGAGTATGGGCTTCTTTTGCTATATTAAGGTCTGTTAATGCACATACCCATAACCTGTTAATGGTCACTGTCTGGCAGTTTAGTTTAGACAATTAAGATTAGTTACTAGTAAAGAGTTTATTGTGGTATTCATGTGTTTGTTTGCCATTTTTTTTTCCCATTTGCCTGCTGAGAGAGTCGTGTAATCTTGCAATACTTAATATTTAAAGTTTTATTGTTTCTTTGCAGTTCTGCATCTGTCGTGTCTCTGGAGAGTTGTGTGGCATTATTTCACAGGTAAAAGGGTAAACATGGAAACAAATAGTCTGTATTTGGGCTGCAGATGGTTGGCATAGTGCTTCTTGGTGTTGGGTTGGCAATGATCCTTCTGGCATGTGTGATCGGTTTAGACAATTTATATGTAAAAAAAAAGACATAGAGATCTTAGGTATGGTTCCCCCCTACCATTTGTGGCATTAACAGTTAATATGCAGAATAAAGGCAGTCAGGTTTCTTTTAAAGCTCCTATTAAGTAATATCGTTAATAGTAGTGAGTCATGAAGTTCTGTTTTTAGGTAGGAAGTTAAGGGATTTGGAACAGGGAGGAAGATACCTTGGGAGAGTTGCAGAATGACTAATGCATTGTTGTGTTTCTGTGCACAGAATGACTGAAGAAGAGGGCTTAGCAAAGAAGTGGCAAGAACTGGTGATGCAAATAGATGAGTTATTTTGGGGGGTAAATGTGCAAGGTGCACACACCTCATGAGGCTATCTGGGTTGAAACAATTAGAGGAAAGTGGAAGCAACAAATTCAAGTAGAACATCAAGAAGCAGAGACCTTGACTCTACAGCCAAATGAACCAGAAGTGATTGAAGGGATGCAGCAGGTTCATGTTGTCAGGAGCCACAAGAACTTTCAAGAAGTGGGTAGAAGAGTATAATCAGGATGCCCTCAATATCTCAACAGCAAGCAGCAGTTACTGATATTAATATGTTTGAGGGGCAAGGGGATTTGGGAGGTATGTTGTCAGATGTTGACTTGTTTACATTAGATCAATCTAAATTCAGGAGATAGGTGGAGACTACAGAGTTTGTAGGTGACTGAGAGCATGCAGGAGAATTTGGGTGAGAGCACTGAAGTTATGCATGGGGTTGTAGAGCTAATATGGGTTGGGAGCATTTCTGGAGAACATCAGGACTTTCCAATGTTTCTGAGTGCTGAGGTGATAGCTGTGGGACTCAGGTAGCAGCAGACAGTTTAGCAGAGGACACACAATACATTCCACAGTGTGAGGCATTAAGAAAACCAGTCCACATTATAGCACACATTTCACCGCTTGTAAAGGAGAAAATTTGGTAGGTAGATTTTGTCAAACTTTTTGACCTCATTGATGTGGGGAGTGTGCAGTGGGTGACAGAGACTGAGTCACGTGGGTCAAGGATCTTATAGTAACTTTAACTGCACAGAGCAAATGAGACTCAGTAGAGTTTAGCCCAAGCACTTGTGACAATTGGGTTTGGGTACTGGTTTACTTCATGGCTTTTATACTGGAGAAGCAGCCCAAGCAGGCAGTATCTTATTTTTCTTGGTGAGGGAAGTGCAGATGCTTGAGGTGGTAATGCATGGCTATGGTATAATCAATGTTTTTTTAAACCAAAAGCTGTTGATATGTCCTTGGTTTGGGAGCACAGGCATCCTGATACGTGGATAGGGACCATGCTGGATAGGTTAGGTAGTGCGGTCAGGGGACAGTCAAAGAGAATGGGGATCAAGGTGAAGACATGCAGGGATTTCTATGCAGAGAAGTGTTCATGGCCAAAATGTAGGTTTTACACCTTTATTCTCAATGTTGTTCCACAACCAAACACTGAAAGAAGGGTGTATCTATTGGAACGAAGGTGGATGCTTATGAGGCAGGTCAGAGTGTGGAGGTAGTGAGTAGAGGGAATGGAGCAGAGAGGCACCGGGGGGAGAGAATCCTTTTATAAGTGGTACCATTAACAGGACTGATGCATTCACCTATTGATGTGAGTTGGCTAGATCATTTGCTGCAGGTCTACCCCATAAGGGGGCAGCTCTGGAGCTGGTTAGAGGGTTGCAGTATGAGTTTGTGGCAAAATCTAAGGCAGGTGGGTTGTATCACATCTGTAAAAATTTGAATTTGGTAGTAGATAAGGAGGAGATAACCCATAAGTTGGCTCTGGATAGGATGTTAGAGCCCTTTTGTTTTCCTCCATTTAAAACAGTATTATATATCCCTTTTGGGTCTGGTATCCAAAGATCACTAGGGAAATTTAGTTTAATTCATCATTTATCTTTTCTTGAGAATGATTCAGGCAATACCCATATTGATAGATAAGATGTTGAGGTTTAGTATTCATCTTTGGAAGACGCAGTAAGACAGATCTGAACATTTAGTGATCCTTGGTTGGTCAAGTTGGATATTGGCATCATTCTCCTACAACAAAATTCTCTGCCCACACTACCACAGATGTCCAGATCAGAATCAATTCCAAAAACGTTTTTAGAAGTGAGGGAGCAGGATTGACAAATCTTGGGTATGTTTCTCAGTGGAATTTTTACTTTGACAAGTCCATGCTGATTGGTTGCGCAGTCATGTCATGTTTGAAAGGTTCAGCACAGCACTGCACTGTGTGTGCCATTAGATGGTAGTTGATGTAAAGGCAGTGTATTACTTGGATGATTTTTTTTGCTGATTGGAGAGGGCAAGGAATTGGGGTTCAAGGGAATGAGGTGTATGAGGAAATGTGTGCAGAGCTTGCTGTACCACTGGGGATCCAGCTAAGATGCTAACTTTTTTCAGGATTGGAACTGGACATAAATTTGAAAATGTTCAAACTGCCACATATCAAGGTGTTAAAACTGCATGGTGTGTATGTAGGTGTTAAGTTTACTGAATTTGGCAAGAAGAGTGGCAGTGCTGGGGCATATATTTATGAGAGCATTGGACAATTTGTTGTAGGGTTCCAGTTATAAACATCAGTGGGTGAGAGCAGGTATATTGGCCAAGGAAATCATGTGTATTTGGAGGAAATTTTGCTCGCAGTTTAACAAAGTGTCTTTTGGGCAAGAAGAATGGGTTACTCTGCCAGATCATGATTTATTTATGGATGCAGCATAGGGATTATGTATTGGGGGGTATATTGGTGGTAGATGGTTCACTGAAGCATGGCCAGTAGGGTGGGTTAATGATAATTGAAGGGATATTATTTTTTTTGGAGTTTATTCTTATTTGGGCATCTGTAGTAGTGTGGGAAGAGGAATTTTGTTGTAGTAGAGTGATGTTTCCTTTGGATAATTTAACAATAGTTCAAGTTTTTATTATGAAGATGGCAATATCTAGATGAATACAGAGGTTACACAAGAGAGTTTCTTGTTTTGTTTAACCATTAATGTCACTTTTTCAGTGCAGAAAATTCCTGGCTATTGCAATGTCTTGACTGACAGCCTGTCCCATTTTCAGTCATGCAGATTTCAGCAGCTGGAACATGACGCTTAGGTGAGCCACACTATTCTTCCATTAAAGGTGAGAGATACTGCTTGAGTGTGGCAAGTTGGCTACTTGAGCAATCCTTGAACAAAGCTACTAAGGAAGCAAACAGTAAGTCTTTGGTAGTTTTTAAGCAATTTATTTGTAGTTTGCCATTAGAAAGGAGGTGTTGGTTGGTTAAGCTAGTGTTGAGATATTTGGATATGTTGAGGTTTGGTGAGGCAATTCAGTTGGCTAGGGTTCACTTTGCAGCATTGAGGTCTGCAAAGAAATTGTTGGGTTTACTGCAAGTGACTCAGGACTGGAGGTTGGGGAGGTTGTTCAAGGTTAGGGAAAAGGTGTGGCCAAGAAAAAGGGGTGTGAGACTGCCCTTTGTAAGCATTTGTTGCAGTGCTGTTAGCAGGGTTGCACAAGCTGATAAGTTCTCAGTCTTATTATGTGTTATGGGCCACCCTGGCATTTTTTTATGTACATGGGAGCATTTCAGGTTAGCGAATTGTTGAGTCATCTGAAGCGGGAAAATCTCAGGATTACTTTGCTGGAGGTACCAATTTAGCTAAGGTGGTCAAAAACTAACCATTTGGGGATGGTATTGCCAAAGAATGGAAAATATTTATTATGTCCTGTGGCATAGGCTAGATAATGGTGGGAAGCATATAGAAAGAGGCAGGAGGGTTTAGTTTTCTAGGATGGAAAAGGGAGGAAAGTGGATGCTCGGAAAATCATGTCTTGAGTTCAGATGGCATTGAGAGTACAAGGTATGTCAGCAGATAATTATGTCATGTATTCTTTTAGAACTGGAAGGACATCTGATTTGGCTGAGGAGGGTAGGTCTGTAGAGGTAATCAGGAGATCAGGGAGATGGTAATCTAGGACATGTGTTAGTCACACTCAGTAGTATATAACATCGATTAAACACATGGAAATGAAGCATATGAGTGTTTGTTTTTCAGACAGAAATCTGTTAGTCATGTTGGGTAACTCATTTATCTACAAGGCATCTAGAAAAGTGGAGGTGCATCCTGGTGGGGTGAATTTGGGCCTGGATCTGGTATAGTAGCATATTCTTTGGCTTGGTAATTGAGGTATGCAGTGGTGTAGACTGTAACTGGCACTTGAAGAGGTAAGACAGAAATTTAGCAATCCAGCTGGGAAAGTTATACTTTTGAGAGATAACGACATAGGGAGTACACCTAAAAGGAGGATGCTTATCTGTTAGTTGTGGGATTTATCAGTTATTCTGCAGAGAGTTCCAGATGCTAAGTTTATCTGGTCAAGCATAATTCCCTGGTTGGTATGTAGAAGTGTGCATAAGTTAAAGGCAGTGGAAGTCACTAGGAGGATAGACCGAATTGTCTGTTAGGCTTTTTTGTAATGGAGCACTGAGATTTTGTAGACAGGGACTGTCTTGGTTTCATGGTGATGAGATGCACCTTAGCAACATTGGTTTAGACATGTTCAACATGCAGATGTCTTTGTTTTTGCAGGATTTATTTGTTAGATAGTTGTTTTTTTTTGAGGGGTGACAAACTGTGTATGTAGGTGGAAGAAGGGCCCTAGTAGTAGGGCAAGGGGGTATTCCCTCCTCCCTGTGTATTAGCTGGTGCTGTCATTGATTCAGGTGGATGGAGCTATGCTGTCTAGTGGGAGTTTTAGTGATTACATTTTGGTTAATGAGCAGTGGGATGTTAATAGTTTGGGGTAAGCGGTCTAACATGCTGCCTAGTTACTGTAAAGATGTGCTGTTATTGAAGTTGTCAGATGTTAAAGGAGGAGATGAGTGATCTTTTACCCTGCCATTTTTTTATGCTGCAATAATATTGATGTTTTCCCTTGTTGTAATAAAGATGGTTGTTATTGGTGTTGTCCTAGAGTAATAAAGCTGATCACAGAGTCATGAAAGTTGTCAAGTGTATTACTGGTGGAGTGTAGATAGCCTAGTGACAAATAAGATTTGCTTAGCAGACTGATTTATCCCTGGGTTGAGACTTTAAGTTAGAATGGGTGATGAAAGGAGGGGGTGAGGTGTGGGGTTTTGAATGAGTTTACAAGGTAGGTGGAGTAGGGGAGACAGACTCTGTAAGTTCAGGTTTTGGAGAGAGGATTTCTCTTTGGGACTACAGTTGATGTTTTCCACCCTCCTTTCCCTAATCTCTGGTGGGAGGTAAGCGGAAGAAGTTCCCTAGAGATAGGGAAAGGGGTAGCCCCCCACCGTGTATCATCTGGCAAACTCATTGTTTCAGTTGAGGGGTGTTAAGCAACTTAGTGGAGGTAAATTTTGGTTAATGGGCAGTGGTACACTGTTAATAGCTTGTGGTGAACTGTCTAACATGCTGCCTAATTTCTGTGAAGGGTGTTGTTTTTCAAGATATAAAGTGTTCAAGGAGGAGGTGCACAGTCTAGTATGCTGCTCAGCTGTTTTGTGCTGTAATAATACTGACGTGCTTTCCCTTTGTTGTACTAAAGATGGTTGTTATTATTATCATATTGCAATTAAGCTGATCACAAATTCATGAGAGTTCGAAGTGTATAATTGGTGTTGTGGGAATAGCTCAGTGGCAAAAAGCTGTTGGACTGCAGGAAGGTACAAATGCAACTATCTGAATTACCAATAAGAATGATTTTCAAAAAGGAATCATTCCCAAAGTAAGTGTTACATCTAATGGGAAAGATAACTATTTGACAGAAATCAAGAAGGGTGGTGTCATTATTGTTTTCCTTTGAATAAAGTAAGACAGACAGTTCAGGTTACGGTCACCTAACAGGGTAACAGTGCTTTTATATATATATCAAGTGCTCTATGGTTGCATGTCTGTTTTCTGAATTATACCTAAAGGAGGGACGGAGAAAAGTTATAGATGTTGCATAGCAGACATCTAGTGAAACTCTCAATCAAAAGTGTTATTAGTCTTTTAAGGTAGTAGTATCTTATGAGGGGGCCAAAGCTGTATAAGAAGCTTGGATTTATTTTTCCTTAATATGTACTTCATCAATCCTTCCACTTCCCAGTTCTATCATTTCTGAATATAGATAATGAAATGTGTTGGAGAGTGGCAGGTTTTAGGCCCTGTTGTTTCAGAAACTATCTTGATATTCAGACTTGCAGATGAGATCCAAGAATACTGTAAATACGTTTATTAGTATCACAATATGGCTTAAGCAGTAGTGGACAGTTGTAGTCTTTGATGCCTGAGGGCTTGCTATCTTCTAACAAGTTTTTCATTAATCATTTTCTAAAAACATGCTTTATATATTTGGATGTATCTCAGAAATAATAGGTACTGTATAAAAATGTAAAACATCAATCTATACTACTTATCATAACTATATGATGTGATAGCTGGTTCTGTGGCAAAGATGAGTTGAGCCCTGAAAACACAGGTTCAGTTACCAGACCTGGATGGTGAAGATGTGACTGGTAGGGAATGAATGGTATTTGTCCAACTTGGCTCTCCCTGGTGAAGGAAAGGGTATTTTCCAGAAGGGTTATAACTTAAGGCTTCAGTAGTTTCTCTGACAATACGATATCCACCAGCAGTTTCTCCACTGGCAAGAACATAAAATAAATAAATGTGAACAACATATGGATGATGGCTTACCCTTACCTCAGTCTTATTGTCACCCAAGTGAGTAATGAATAAGTAAAAGGAGGAGGAAGGACATCATTATCAAGGTTGAGAAATGCCAACAATGAATATGTTAATATTAACTAATAAATGAATACAAACTGTATAAAGCAATGCTGGCTATGTATTTCCTTTTATTACAGAAATATGTTTGTTTATTTATTTATTTTTTTGTATTGCTGCATCTCATTATGTCACATTAATTATGCAAATTGGTCTACTAAAATATTTGAAAGCATTCATGTTAAATACCAAGTGGCAAATTCATTTGTTTTAATGATGTGTGTCTGATGGCAACATTCTTTCTTCAGCAAGATATGCAGGCTACATATTCATTTATATTTTGCTGTTCATACTTATAACTACTTTAACAAGCAAACATGTATATAAGTGGATATTTGATTGATAACAGGCTCTTTTTTTCCATGTAATTATTAGCTGATACCACGTGTTTGCATGGAATCATGCTTCTACTCTTGGTTTCAAGCCATTTAGTGAATAAGTAAAGAACTCTGAAAGCATTTCATATTTCTAAAAGTTTTCATAGTTAATCATGAATAATTTCTAGCATGTAAATATGCATACTGGTCTAACATAGTAACTCAAGTCAGCATGCAGCTAAATAATTAGAGCATAGAATTTGGAGATATTAATGTTAGTATGTGAATACTGTTAATATTCATAACTACCATTGGGAACATTTAACAACATCTTGCAGCCTGCTGTATTGCAGCTACCCAGTTTTGTGTGATTGTGTTTGTGCGTAGTTTTTCAATTGAAGGTGATTATATTCCTGATGGTCCATGACTGAGCTTTATGGTCACATGGCATAAAATATTAAAAAGAAAGAATAAAAACAAGTCTCAGAGTCTTACTTGCATTGCTCCTGGTTACAAAACTGTAGGCCTTCCCCTGACATAAATGACTCACATGCCGTTTTCCTTGTACTAATGCAAATATTATTTTATTTTTGCAAATAGTCATAACCGCTGGAGCAGACATTTATAGCTCTAGATGATTTTCTGTCTGTTTTTTTTTTCTTTTCTTCCATGTTGTGCATGAGCAAATTGACAGTTATATTGTTGCCTGCTATTCCTTCTTGCTTTATTAAAACAACTACAAAATGCATTATATTTCTTTAACTTTTTCACAAAAAAATGTCTTTGGTAATTTGTGGAAAGTACAGGCAATGTTGGCTGTTACTCTGTAATGTAGAGGGGATAATAATTCTTCACCCGTGACAGTATCACTTTCATATATTCATAGTTCACACTGCTGCCAATTTGATTACTAATCTGTTACCAAGGTTTCAGGTACAGAACACGCTTCAAATCAACCAGTATAAAATTATAGCAATTGCTATCCAAGTAGTTTCACTTCAAAATAGTGAGATACTGACTGTCACAACAATGTTGCAAAGATACCTTTCATTGGTAAAATAAGACATCAGCCACAATCTTTTGCAAAATAAGTAATGAACCATTTTACATTTCTTTTTTTATAAATAAACAAAAATATTATATTTTTAGAAGGAAAATAAAATAAAATAAAATGGTCCACACAGATAAACAGATGACAGAAATATGTGTGTATGTGTTGTCATTGTTTTCAGTTACAATTGCTTATTGTAGCTGAATGAAATTTCAGAATGAAAATAAAGTCCAGCAAATCTGTGATCCAGAATCTGTGGCTTATCTTTCTCCACAGTTAATAAATTTTCAAGTCCAAGTAGCAATCTTTGGCAAGCAGAACAAAAAAAAAAAAAAGACAACAGCAACTCTGATTCAATTTATTCCATTTAGGTATAAGAATGTCCATGTCCAAACGTCAGTCTCAGGCAACAAATAAGAAACAGGCAGTAGCAGGCCTGGTTGAGTACCCTTCATGTAGGATTTGCAGATTTTCAAACTTCAAACAACAGTTTCAGAAAAAAATGATTAGACAGATTTCAGTCGAAAATAAAGTCTTTGTTTCCTTTTAAAAATAGCTTAAGAAAACAGTGAGCAAATTATTAAAATAAATAAGTTACAAGTTCTGCACATCTTATTCCATACATATCTACTCACATTTTTAAGTCCACAAACACATACACCATTTGATTATTTTCCCCTATTTATAGACTACAAGAAAGTTTTCTTAAAACACTAGGGATAAATATGGCTCTGGGAGAAAGTGTGTGATCTCAGTTATTCTTAAAACACCAACAAAAATATAGCTTCATGAGAAAGTGTATTCTCTTAGTTATGCTATTCATTTTTTGTCTTGATGTCTATCTGTATTTAAGTTACTGGCACAGCTCAGTACCAAGTCACATTACTGCAGGACTAAAATTCCATATTCCATCTATGTAGCTTGCCATTTTGTCCACTAGCTCACTCATAGGTTCATAGGTTCATAGGATGATACTAGGCTATTGGCCCACAGGCCCTTATAAGCCTAGCCAAGAATTTCACCTATGTCCCCACAAAGTCAGCACATGATTTCCCTGTCCAGCAGGGATGCAGGTGGAATCATAGAGGTATATTTTCTGTTTCCCATCCAGTCATCCAGGTTCCTCTTAAAGAGGACTAGTGAGCTACTCTGCTTGACATGGAGAGAGAGTCTATTCCACATATGGGAGAGTTGTTGGGACACAAATCTGTCCTGCCAACAAGTTCTATTAATGTCACAGACCAGGTTGAGGCCTTATGTATGTGTTGTGTGAGTGGAGTTTAACTTATGGATATGTAGCAACTCCATCAAGGCTGAGTCTGAGACGGTCTTGTATGCCAGACACAGGTCCCTTCTGAGCAGTCTGTATGAGGGACAGGGTGTTTAGCCTATCTATATAGGACAGGTGTTCGAGATCCTGGATTTTCCTGGTCAGGAACGTCTTTGGTCTCTCTAACTGCTGCATGTGCTTGGCAAGGTACAGGGATACAAGGGGGCATTGTACTCAATAATGGGTCTGATAAGGGAGAAGTAAAGGGAGGTTATAACCTCCTTGTTCCTGGATGAAGTACCCTTACTTATGAGGTGGGCCTTCTGTACAACAGAAGCAACATGGTGGTCAAAAGTCAGGTTGCTATCAACCTGGGTGCCCAAGTCTCTCGCGACTGATTGCGTGCTTAGTACACTGTTATTAATGTGATAATTAGTGGGGATGCCATTTTCCTCAAATGGGATAATGATGCATTTGCTGGCATTCAGTTTGAGGCCATGCTTCTGTCACCAGTCATTAGTTTGGGTAAGGCCCTCTTGGAGGATGTTCACATCACTAGGGGAATTTATGACAGTGCCCAGGTTGTGCAGTCATCTGCAAACCTGGTCAGCCACAGATCACTGGTTTTGGCTTGCACCTCAGATAAGTATATCCCAAACAGTAGAGTTCCCAAGACCAATCCTTGGAGTACACCGCTTGTTACAGGTCTACTACTAGAGGTGGCTTACCCTATTTTGACTTAGTGTATTCTATCAGTGAGCCATTTAGCTACCCATCTGGTAACACATGGGTTGACGACTAGCTGGGAGAGTTTATCTATTATGCCCGAGTGGGGAATAGTGTTGAAGGCTTTGGTTAGGTCAAGGTAGGCGGTGTACTCCAGCCTCATCAATGGAGTATTATCTGATTCTGCTAAGTTGAAACTTGTGGGGAGTCCAGGACTTCTTCAAAAATTCCTTCTTTCTAGCCACATGTGATTCTTTTGTTTGCTGGAGTATGTGAGTAAGATATACTGTTGTGTGTTCCCCATTTGATGAAACCTGACATAGTCTGAAGCATCTAATTCTAGATATATTCAGTGTGGGCTGGAAACACAGGTCCAGTCAAGGCTTCTTTAGCTTAAAGAATGCCTGTTCATAATCTTTTATACATGTTATGTTAACTGTCTTGTTCTTCTGGGTGATATTCATAAGAAGAGTGACTATTGATAGTCTAAAGAGAGCCAAACCTTCTTTAGTACCTGACATGCAAAGACATCCTCTTATCATCTTTTGATATCAGCAAAAGGCCATGCTGATGAAGCTTACCTTGGTCTGCTTTGGACAAATATTACCAAAATGCTCCTGATCACAAAGGTAAGAAATGTCTACTATTTTACCAGGCAATAATTTACTTTAGTGGTTAACCTAACACCTTTTAGTCTGCTTGGTCTTTACCTCACATGATGAACATGTCCATGCAAAGACCAGCCCCAGGATTTAATAAAATATGTGTAGGCTCCATGTAGAGCCTACATAGAATCTATCTGTGTATACAGCCACAGTTCCACCTCAGTAGCTCACAATGCATATTATTGATGGCACGCTGCCGAGGGAGAGCATAGGAACAGTGTTATTGAATCAGTGTAGGGGGAAATATACAGGCTACCCATGGTTGTGGATGACCTTTACTGCTCCCTGCTACTGTTGAAATGCTGTGAATTGGGTCAGATGTGTAATATTTTATTTAAATTCTTTTTTTTTTTGTCTGCTGATTGCATGCTTGCAAGTTGAAGTGTGGAGCACAGCAATGCCAAGCTGTGTTCACATATAGAAAGCTGACGCCATGTCAGACATCTAAAAATAAAAAACGGATGTCATTAATTATCATATTTAAATATGTGTGTAATTATATATTTCTTTTCTGTTTTTTTTTTAATTACTGTTTGCGTGGCGTGGTAAGAAGCACTGCAGAACCAAGTGGCACTCATACCTACATAGCCGACAGTTGCAAGACATCTAAAAATAAAAAAAAAAACAGATGTAATTAATTATGTCTGGGTTTATTTAAGTGTGTTTGCATTGCACGCCATGGTGCATAGCAATGCTAACAGGTAGCCCAATAGTATATGTGAAGGTATTCTAGTGTTCATAATATCCAAGCAGCTAAATGGGTAGAGATACAGCCTAATGTTTTGTAGGTCCTGGGTTTGAGTGCATAGCAATTATGAGATGTCCATAAGTTAATTTATTATATATGTTAAATTTTAAAAACATATGTGTGAAATATGGCACTGCTGTGCAGGGCTGAGCACTGCTTAAACATGTTAATGGCTACTTTTTGTGCAGTGCTATACTGAGCTAAACCCCCTGTTGTGCAAGTTTTACCACTGCTTAGCTCTGTATAGCTGGTGTGTGTGATGCTAAGCAACACAGCACTTTTTTTGAATGTTGCTCAATGACATATAAGGGTGGGAAAACAGTCTAAATTAGGTGCAATAGGTGGAAATTTTGCAATAGTTTTTGGAGTTGGATCAATTGATGATATGTTAGGTGGTGCTGGTGAAGGTGCACACTTTCAGGCACAGAGACGGGGTGTTCAGGAGTCCAGGGTCTTTTTTAGGGCTCCTGGTAAGAAACCGTGAACCCAGGCTGCTGCAGAGCAGTTTCCGGGGCTTGGAGTGTAAGGTGGAGGCTAGGGATCAGTTGTCCAGGGAACTCATCAGTGTTACTGATATTCCCCGCACAGGTGAAATGTGTCGTCACCATTATGATTATCTAAAGAGGAGAAAGAGGAAACCTTGGACACCTGGGTCCAAGAAGCTAGAGCTGGGAATGCCCAACAAATATGCAAGTATATTTTCATCTGCTTTACTAATATGCAAGCTGAATGTCTGCACAACTGGTATGCATAATGGAGTGCTTCTTTCCCAGCAGCTGCAGATAAGAGGGTTTGCAGTGTCGAGTTCCATGCTGGGTGCCTGGCCAGGTTGCACCATCAGTGTGGTATGTATGGATTCATTATGCTAACTATATTGCAATAAGCAATAAAAAATAAAACATTTACTGCAATACAGTATACACCATAAAAAGTGTAGTGCAATAAATGGGCAATAACAACTGTATTGCAATAAACAATACCAAAAACAGTAAGCAAAATGGTGTAAAGCAGAACTGTGTTGTCATAACCATTGCAGTAGAGCTGTATGCATTACTTGTCTATGATAAGGTTGATGCAATCAGGTGTAATACTGTAATAGCTGTCGAATGCAAAAGTAATGGCCTGTAAACTGTATTGTTTAACTCATAGTATGGTCTAAGGCTGTGTCCAGGCCAATAGTGGTCACATAATGCTCTCTGTTCCTCCTACTTCAAGTAATAAAGGTATATGGGTGAGGTAGACCAGTCTATGGGCAGATATTGTGTGAGCTTCACAGATATTTATCAGCAATACCAATGAAGTGTTAAGCAGCATTGCTAATTCCTACAGAAGACTGTTTTAATAAATGCATTATGGCCATATTCCATGCATGTGTGTTCTACTGTCACTGCAGTCAAGTATACCACTGTAATAGTTTGGAATGCAAAATGAATTCAGTCACATAATGCTGTCTTTTTCTCCCACCCCAAGGAACAAAAGGTATATGGGATAGGTAACCCATGCTATGAACAGATATGACTGTGGTTACATTTCACAGACACTTATCAGAAATACCAATAAAATGTTAAGCAGCATAATTGACTCCTAAAACGATTTGTTTCCATAAATGCAGTATGGCTGTATGCCATGCATGTGTGTTCTACTGTCACTGCAGTCAAGTATAGCACTGCAATAGTTCTAGAATGCAAAACAAATGCAGTCACATAATGCTCTCTTTTTCTCCCACTCCGGAAACAAAAGGTATATGAGTAAGATAGCCCATGCTATGAACAGATATGACAGTGGTTACATTTCACAGACACTTATCAGAAATACCAATAAAGGGTTAAGCAGCATAGTTGATTCTTAAAGAGATTTATTTCAAGAAATGTAGTACAGCTGTATGCCATGCATGTGTGTTCTACTGTCACTGCAGTCAAGTATAGCAATGTAATAGTTTTAGAATGCAGAATGTATACATTCACATAATGCTCTGTTTTTCTCCCACTCCAGGAAAAATGGTATCTGGTATATGGTTGAGGTAGCCCATGCTATGAGCAGATATGAGTGTGTTAACATTTCACAGACAGTTATTAGCAATACCAATAAAGTTACTTTTTTTGTAGATGTCCCTTGCAGTCACAACTATTGGGTTCTACTCCCATGCCTGCCAACTAAGGCATGGCATATATCTAGATTATGTACTGTACATAAACATGCCTCTGAAGTGTCACAATGTCATGTAATGTAATGTAATTAAAACTGCCTAATCCATCTGTCACAGTATTACAAGAAAAATGACTAGCTAGAATGCAATGTATTACCAAATCTGCTTACAGAACACCTTGGTAGTCATAGATGTCCACATTATGTGAAAGTGTTCTGTTTAGTACTATACCTGCATTTGTTATTGCTTGGCCAATACTGACCAATGCTAACAGCTTGAGAGGTATGTACATGCTACATCAGCTAAAGGCAAATTGTAGTCACAGTACTCAGAACTGACTCTACATGCTTGTAGAGTATTTAGCATCAGTATTTTCAGGGATATAGTCTGAATTGTCAGTAATAGATTGTTTCTTTCTCTCACCCTACCCCTTATCTTCATTTATTTATTATTGTTATGTATTACTATGATTTAATATTAATGTATGTTGTTAAACTAACTATATTTTTGCAAAAATGTGATGTAATATTGTTGTGTTATTATGATTCACTATTAACATACTTTTTAAACTAACTGACTGTTATTTTATTTACTGCTGTGTTACACATACTATACATTAATATGTGTTTGTATGAATTACAGTGATGTTCCATTCTGGTAATTCTAACAATGGTTTGGTTATTACTAACCTTAACTTATTGCTATATCTCATTCACCATAGCATGTCAAGGCAGGCCAGTTCTAGCTGATCCCCCTATCTTGCTTCAAGCAACCATGGCACCTGGTCCCAGCACATCTGGGACCCAGACTAATGGTGCCCCCTCTGCTGGCCCTGCACTACCTGTGGTGTAGAGTAGTACAGGCACATGAGATGGGGCCCTGCCACCCTCATGGATCAGTGGTGGAGGGGGTGTTATCACCTGAGATGAGCTGCTGATCTTGGTGCACTGGATAGTCTACCGTGGGTTTGACCACTTGCCTGTGCCAGATTGAGGGAATGCAGGCCAACCTAGTGGGGCAGCCTCACCCAGGTGCCAAGCCTCCAGCACTGCCTCTCTCGGGGCAGTGAAGGAGCAGTGCTGACATCCCCATGGGTTGGGATGTGAGTCACGCTGCTGGCGTCTGCAGGCACATAGGACTTGGATTCCACAATACCCTCCCTATCCAAGGTGTTCACCCCATCTATCACATACTGCCCATGTCTGCTGTTTTATCTGTCTGCAAATGCATCATCACCTATCCATCTTACATCCCCCACACGTACCTATGTCCTTTCCCCAACATTCCAGTCTCACGTTACAAAAATAAAAAATGGACACTTGTCCCCAAAAAAATATCAACTCATACATAGCTCTCCGTTTTGCGCACATGTCCACTGGACACACGTAATTTGGTCCAATTGGCTTGACAACACAGTTATTTTGTCCTCACCCCTTTCTCTGGGATTGAGAGTTCAAAGTCATGTACAAATTCCGTCAAAGTGCACAATTGTTGTTGAGCAAGAAATGGATAGCTATGGTTCTTTCCTACACCTTTCCTGCACATACCTACCTGTCTTTCACTATCTTTCCCCCCCTGCTTGCAACCCATTTCACCACTTTCCTATATCCCCATTTTTCTTTATTTTTTTTTAGCTCGTTGATGTGCAGCGTGCTGCATCCTGCAGCTTCACTCAGCTCAGCTAAATAGAGCTATATTGACAAAATGTGTTTTCAAAGTTGTAATACACACTTACAAAATAAACCCCTGTCCAATATTTCGAACCAACGACCATCTTACTTGCAGACCACTGCATTAACCTGCCATGCCACACAACTCTTAATTAAAACAGGTGGTTTAAAGAAAACAGAGCAAATGGCAATTACAGTCATTAAGGGTGTTTTAGCAAAGCTGCATATCATACCAAGTAGCTCAAACTTGATTAAAATGTAATTAAATTAAAAAGATTAAACATGGGGGTGTGCCTTGGACTCCAGTGTAATAGTACACCACTAGAAAGCCAAAGACATAATAATGTATGTGAGTGAGGACTGTGATGTCAGGTAAATGTGCCCTTCAACAGCAACATGTAGAAAGGCACTTGCTAAGGCATTAATAGCAAAATACATGTTCAGCTGGGACCCTGGTAAACACATACATCCATATAAAGCCACAAACATACTGATGGATGTAGAAAATGCATGTCACAGCCTGTATGTGTGCACATATATCTTGAAAATATACCTGCTGTAGCAGTGACTCGGTAGCTCAGTCTGGTAATTGCCTTGCCTGGTGCTGATATTGCTATGTTATTGTACAAGCTCATATGTTTCTGTTTAATTTTTACTGTTTAACTAATTCTTCCCTGTTCCATACCCAGTATTCATTACACCTTTCTCCTCTCTTTTTTATTCTCTCCAGTTGTGCATACTTTTGTTTACCTAATTTCTCTACCTTGGGTTGTGCCCTCCTGGACTCCTAAC
Source organism: Protopterus annectens (assembly GCF_019279795.1). NCBI lineage: Eukaryota > Metazoa > Chordata > Ceratodontiformes > Protopteridae > Protopterus > Protopterus annectens. The sequence goes on along the minus strand of NC_056731.1, from coordinate 1,068,078,286 downwards.
ACCAACTCTACTCACCTACCTCAGTCTTCCTGTGTATCTCCTCACCTGGGTAACAAAAGTACCCCCTGGATTGAATGGCAAGCTAAAAAAAAAATAGTATGTCATACAATATTGTATCTTCTACTAGATGTATAGGTTAATCTTGTGATACTTTTTAGGTGTCCTATTTAAACTGCCATATCAGCCAGCAGCCGTACCCCCACCCTCTGCTTGTTTTTCTTTCACTTCATCTCCGCTTTCCCTAGTCTTCCCAGCCTTTCCAGTACTTCTAACTCCTTCTAGACACTCCCTTCTAATTCACCTTTTTCTTCCCTCAGCCCTGCTTTAATCTATTCCTTTAATAGCCTGGATCTCTTCCTACTAGCCTCTTGACTTTCTTCCACACTCTCCCACTCCAACTTCCAGATCCTCCAAACTTACTTGCTGAATTTGTCATATTTCACTGATTGCCTTCCTTGATAGTCCTCTCTTTTGTCTCTACCTGCTCCATTTGCCCTGTGGGCTCAGTCTGCTCCCCTACCCTGCCCCCAATTGCCACCCACCCCCCCAGTACTCCTATATTTATTCCTCCAGAGGTCACACCATCCAATCTCTACACCTATCACACATAACACATCATTAACACTAGCTACCTCCTTTTTCTCACCACACCCATTTACAACTAACTCTCATCCTTCCTTTTCCTAACAACAAAGCAAATACTATATCTCCTCTAGGCTTTTAACACCTACCTCCCACTTTTCTCAACCTCTACACCCTCTAAAATGACTACACCAATTAGCCCCCACAAAATATATTTAATTATTTGGGTCTTTTTAATACCTCCTCTAACAATCACCTATCCCTATACCTCCTATGAACATTCACTCCACTATACTTTTCCCTTCCCATCATAACACACCTCAACACCAACAATACCTTTCTCTCACAACTTCCTAAACCTCATTTTCTAACCCAACTACCTACTAGCCAAATATCACAGACTACAACGCATTAAATACTCTAACCTAAAAACTAGAAAACTATTTGAATTATATTGTAAACTGCAACAGCCTAACCTTTTAACACGCCCCCACTCACTATTAGATGGAGACATTCACCCCAACCATGGCCCAATCTATTCCCCTATTAATACAAACAACAAACAAAACATAACTAAAATCCTAACACCTAACAAACCTACCAACTCACTCTCAATAGCACATCTAAACATACGTAGTATTTGCAATAAAATTGCTCAGGTACAAGCCCTATTACAATCTCACCCATTTGATATCTTATATTTATCAGAAACATGGCTAAAACCCGCCATTAAAGATAATGAAATTACCCCACCTGGCTACAATATCTTCAGACTTGACCGTACTTCCAAAAAGGGAGGGGGTGTGGCAATCCTCTATAAAACAGAGCTACAAGTCAGCATCTTACATCTTAACTTACCTATAGACTCTTCTGCAGAAATAATTATCTGTAAACTTCAGGTAAACACAAGTAAAGCCATAAATATTATCTGTGTTCATCTTCCCCCAGGAAATAACAGCAATATACTAGAGCATATCCTCAACTGGCTTTCTATTAATCTCCCGCAAGAAACCATAGTCCTCGGCAACTTCAATATAGATTGGAACTCCTGTACTAATACTAATTCTGCTACCCACATTAACCTGTATGGCTTCTCACAACTTATACACTCCCCTACCAGAACTAATAGACTCATTAACAAAGAAAGTACCTTGGATTGGATACTTACTAATAATCCTCAGCAATCCTACACAACAGGAACCCTTCCAGATGATATAAGTGACCACTCACTTATATATATTATCAGACATAAAACCAACATAATATTCCCTAACACTCTCAAAACAATACTCTCTAAAAGGAATTTAACCCAGAACTTTTCCAAACAGAACTAAAACAATGTAATTGGATACCATTAAAATATCTCCCTCTAAATGAAGCAGTGGAATACTTTAACTCCACATTCTTAGCCACCCTGGATCACCACGCTCCAATTCGCTCTATTAGAATTAAAGCTAAACCAGCCCCTTGGCTCACTAACAATACTAAACAAAAAATCCAGCTTAGAAACAAATCCTGGGCAAAATGGTGTACAACTAAGAATGCAACAGACCGCCAAACCTTTAGAGAACATATAAACAATACAAAAAAAGCCATACTTCTAGACAAAAAGAATTATTATCTTCAGCTACAACAAACCTCTCTCAAAGAACCCAAAACATTTTGGACTTCTATTAATAATCTTCTTTACCCAGGCCAACTAATAACACCTAACCCACTAGGCTCTAACCCTGAGAATCCCACACAAACAGAAAATGCCTTTAACTCTTTCTTCACTGATACCATCCAAACTCTAGCTAGCCACCTATCTCCTGACACATCTAATCTGACCACTTCCTCTACAAATCTGCCTCCTCTATTTCACCTCCAACCAGTATCTACCTCCTACATTTCCTCTCTTCTACATAAGTTAAAACCTACCACCCCCTCAGCTGACACACTCCCAGCAGAATTCTTGCAAAAAAGAGCTAAAGCCATTTCCTACCCTATTTCTATTCTGATAAATAGAACAATAAGTGAAGGAACTGTCCCTTCAATATGGAACATTTCACACATCATCCCACTACACAAAGGTGGGAGCTCCAATGACTTTTCTAACTTTTGCCCCATAGCTTTACGTTCCCCTATCGCAAAAAAATATGGAAAAATGCATCCATAAACAACTACTCAACCACCTTCTCCAGAACAACCTACTTGCTAACTGTCAGCATGACTTCAGACCATTCCATAGTACCACCACTGCACTGCTATCATTCACAAACAGCATCAACAATAATTGTAATAATAATTGTCTTTCATCTGCAGTCTTCATTGACCTATCCAAAGCTTTTCACATGGTTAAACACCAACTATTACTCCATACACTGAATACTCTCTCACTTGATCCTCTTGCTTTGAATTGGTTTACATCTTACTTTGATAATCGTCACCAGGCTGTACTCTGGAAAAATAAACTATCCAATCACCTTCCTATCTCTCTCAGTGTCCCTCAAGGATCCATATTAGGCCCACTCTTATTTTCCATCTTCATTAATGACCTGCAAACAGCCATTCCTTACTCCACCTGCATTCAATATGCAGATGATTCTACCATAACCTGCTCAGCCTCTTCTCAAATTGAACTATAGTCTCTTACCCAAAAAGCATTCAACACTGTTGAACTATGGTTTTCTCAATGCTGCCTCCTTCTGAATCCCAAAAAAACTAAACTGCTACTCTTATCACCAATCCAAAAGTCCACATCTTTACCTTTCAGTCTCACTTCTAACAATGGTACTCTTATCTCTCCTGACCCTACCCTACCACTAAACTTCTAGGAATAACAATAGACAACAATCTAAACTTTGATACTCACATAAACACTGCAATAAAGTCAGTCAACAAAAAACTGGGATCCCTCTACAGAATTAAACCTTATCTTACACCAGCAGCTAAGACTGCTATAGCCAGAACCCACCTGGTATCCACCCTGCTTTACGCCTCTCCTATTTATACTAATCTCTCAAAAAACAACATCAGGAAACTAACTACTTCCTATAATAATATTGCTAGATTTGCTACAGGCTCTCCTTACAGAACCCATCACTGTATAAATCTTAAACAATTAAACTGGCTTGAATTTCTTAATCAGCTTCAATATCACCAGCTTATAATAGCCCATAAGACTCTATATCTACCTAACAATATTCCAGTACTCTCTAGCCTCATTACACCTTATAAAAACCTCACATCTCTACGCTCCTCTAACAAACTACTGATCAATACTACTAAACCCAGCAACACAGCAGGTGAGTCTTTGTTCTCTAACTCTGTAGGAAAACTTTGGAATAAACTTCCCTCTGAAATCACATCTCAAACTTCTCTCTCACTTTTCAAAAGGAATTTGAAACTCTACCTTAACAATCACTGGCTATGTACCTGTACTAACCCTGACTAAATCTTCTCATATTCATTTATCCCACCTCATCCCTTACTAGCTCCCTTTTATGTATCAATAAACTACATTATTGCATATATCTTACAAGTATATATCTACATCATACCTCAGTCTCTTACAAAATGACCATGTTAATTCTACTCTGTACCTTACAAAATGACCATGGTAACACCAATTTGTACTATTTGAAGAGGACAAAAAAAAACATATTTTGTAATATTGCTATCTCTATTATCTGTATAACTCCTGTTTTTAACTTTGTAAAAAAAAACTGTATGATTCTTGGAGCTTTTCTCCCCGGGCCTCTACTGAAAATGGACATGTCTCCAGCTAGACTAGCCCAGTCAACAAATGTAAAATAAAATAAAATAAAATAAATAAATAAATGCTGCATTTTACCACACACAGTCCTGGGTTCAAATCCAGTGGTGTGTAGAAGTGAATTTACAGTATTGCAAAGGCAGCAATTGATGATTGAGTCATGCACTCTTTATCCATAAAATCCATTACAAATGACATGTCTACTTTTCACTGATGGAGGTCACTGGACTGCAGGTAGGAATACATTTCACATATCCCTATAGCAAAACTATATATGCATAAAGTGTCGTGTCATACATTAGTATGCATTCACACAGAATGTTAATGCAGATACTGCAGATGAGGCCCACTAATATCAGAGTGCACAACACAATCCTTCCAAAGTCACTGTGCAGATTATCACAGCTGCACAGCTAACATACACATTTGAAGTCCCTGCTTGTAACAAGGCCTGCCCTTAAACATGCTGCAAATTACTACCAGACTGTAACACATGGCCTGGCAGTTGCCCAAATGGTGGACATATTCTTATATTTATACAACAACTTACCCAAGGACACACCAAATGTTGCCTAGTGCTCTGGAGTGGAAAGTGTAGCCTCACTCTGGTTTTGCCCCTACAACAAGGCTGAAATAGCTCCCACAATACTCTTACAGGTTGTTGTCCTCCAAAGTGTACACACTCTCTGCCTTACTACCAGCAGCAACAGCTGCAGCCTGTAGCACACACATCTCTATGGTAAGGTTTTTGCTATAGACTTACCCTCTGCGACAATGTAGTCTCCTCACTCCAGTAATGTCCAGCACAACATATCAGAAAGGGGCCCTAATCTACCTGAAGGCCTTATATATTGTACAGTGGTTGCATGTCATTGGCTGATGATAGTGCAAATCAGCTGTGTTAGCTGCAATTAGCATTTCAGACCCACAGATTGGTTTAGAGGCAATCGCATGCTGATGAGAAGCATGTTTAAAAGGCAAACAGCTTGTTATGGGGAACCAGTCTGTATGAAATTTTCCTCACACATTTGTGAAAACTTTACTATCACCACATATCAACAGAGGAGCACTGCACTCCATCAGGTATGTAATTGATTTTGCATACAACAGAATGCAGATGGATGAGTAGACATATGAGGAATAGGGAATACAGCATTAAACCTGTTGTAGACCTGTGATAATGACATGTAATTGATCTTCTGCTGTCTTACACCTACACAGGATGTACTATACATGAAGTTTGCATTGTCTGTTGTCATTGTGGCACACTCATCTTCGTGGACTGTCCTTTTATAGTGGTTGTAATTGCACACTTCTAATTGTGTGGCACTGTTCTTATGATGTACTATCAGGGAGTTGCCCATAGGGGACACACCACAGTAGACCTGAGTGTTGGGTGTATGATCATACAGCAGTATCTGTCATGGCACACATGGGAATACCTGACTATTGTAACTATCTCTGTTGTAGCCACACACTTAGTATATTTGAACACTGTGGAGTATGACATATGTGGGCAAGCAGTGGAAAGTGCCAGCCATGTTGTCCTTGCTGTATCTCTACATAGTATACTTCCATGTATGTGATCCTGTAATGTGTTCCCCTTTTTTGTCTTTCAGGAATTTTGTATCGTAGACACCATGCACCCTTCTCTGATGTGGAAAATGAAATTATACTGGAAGGACTAAGGCAACACCATCACATCCTACTGTCCAGGGGGAGGCAACATAGGGAACAGTGGGCTGCATTGTGTGCAAACCTTTTCTGTGATTTGAATGGCACAGGCCATCAGGACAGGACATGTGGTCAGGTTCGACACTGTGCAATGGACATTATCAGTGCTGCATGGCAAAGAGCAGCAGATGAAGCTAGAGATTATGCGGTTACCGGTGGAGGGCCTGCAGTGGAACAACCACTCATGGCCACTGAAGAATTCCTGGTGAGCCTAAGCATATACAACAGCTTCCAGGCATCCATCTTACCATACATTGTGGAGGTGGGTGTCACAGTTTCCACAGCAGAGGAGCATGCAGGTAGGCTTACTGTGATCAAAATTGTAATAATGTAACAGTCAGTGTGTCAGGCTGTACATACTTTTATGTGGGTGTCAGGGCTTAGTTCTTGGGGGGAGGGTTTTACTTCAGTTGGACTCATACTCAGAATGTGACCAATACAACAATTAACACAGTAGCTACTGTAAATGTGAGGTATATGGATGTATTACCTTGTTGTGCTACAACATGTGTTGGTACTGACACTACCTTACCCTCAACTTTTCACAGGTCCAGTAGGTATTGGCCAAGGCCATGGTCCTGCTCCTGGTAAACATGGCACTGTTTTGTTAAGGAAAAGTTATATTCTATTAAAGTTAAGGGCCAGAATAATGCCATGTTTAAACATGATGTCATCTGCAAACAGGTTAGAATGTTTTTATATTCCATTCTGGAACAGATGCATAAGGACCTTAGAGGGGGGTAATCACAGGAGTGTAGTTGAACAAATAGAAACAGTTTGGCAGTGACAGTTAAGAAAGGATAAGCCTCCTTGTTTAAATGAGGCATTTACTCTAAAATGTCTTTTAAAGTGCAAAAGGTTGAAAGGACATTATATTAGGCAGTGCAACATGTATTTCAATATATTTGTTAAGATAGGTGTACTGGGTTTTTATGTGATGTTTTACCAAGTATAGTGTCATATTGCTTAATTAAAAGGTAAATTGTACTGGTCATGTTTTACTTGATTTACTTGAAGTGAATGTTATAAAGGTCTTGAGTTGAGTGTGTAGTTTGTTCTGAGGAAGTCTTTTTTGGACGAAAGCGGAGAGGAAAAAATTGACTGCTAAAACAGTTGTGGGTCTTTGTTATTATAATTATTGGTGGATTATTCATACACAATAGTGCAGATATTCATGTATAATTTTTCTCTTTCTTATCACATGCGACTGGGGGGGTTGGTCTCTGTCCCTTACTCAACCTGATGTCAATGTCTCTTTGGACTCTGATGATGATGGTGGCCACAGTGAGGCACAGTTGCGGGTGTTGGAGGATGAATCTGTCCCAGAGGTAGATATCCCTTTTCTGCCTCCATTGTCACCACACACATTCAATATGCCCAAATATACCCAGTCCTGGACAGTCGAGGGTGGGCATTGAACAGGAAAGTGTGGCAACTGTGGCTGCAGTGAGAGTAGATACTGGCCATAGCCAGAGAGCTGGCAAGGTCCCACACAAGCAGATTGACAAGGGGTGCTTGTAGGAGGCCTACTGTCTGTCCACCATCTGTTGTAGGTGTCACATCATAGGTCAGTCAGCATGTTTCAGGCCATCATGGAGGCACAAGCACATTCTGAAGAGAACACCAGATGTATCCTTAGGGTTTTGGATACAGCACAGTCTGATATCCATGACTGTCTCCACCACATTGGGGATACCCTGGATCAGTTGATTGATGCAGTGGACAGACAGTGAGTTGAGACATCGTCTGTCTTGGATCGCACATTGTCTGTGCTGGAACATGTGGTTGGAGTTGTGCATCAGACTCATGGGCATAGGTCTGCAACCCCATCTGCTGAGAGTCCATGTGGCCATGCAAAATCACACTCCCATAGTGGCAGTACTTCCAGCACTACAGAGAGGAGTGTGTTGTCCACAAAATGACTTGTCAGGCCATGGGCTCTTGGTGCTGGGTGTTCCAGTAGGGGATATGGTCCCAGCAGACAGCAGTCACCATCAGGTACTAGCACCGCTTCTGACCTTGGGCATGGAATTGACAGTACAACTCCTGGCAGAATCTTTTCCTGTGTTCAGGGACAGAGACGATGAACTGTCACCTCTACAATGTATGGTCCAAAGCTGAACAACATACACAGATGTAGGGCTAGCACTGAGCTTGACTGTGTACACGCACACACTAACACACCACTGCCAAATGCAGGTCACCTACGGAGAAACACTGCACCATTCCATGGTCCATCTTACCTGCTTCTCTTCCTGACATACATATATGCTGTCAACAGTTTGGGTTAGCCTAGGCCTCTATCACCCCCACACAACACCCTGTGCAAGGAATGGTACCTGTGCCACATCCCTGTCTTCCTCACCATTGAGGCAAGGAAATAAAGCTATGTGTCTAATGCACAGGGTGACTATATTAGTAAACATGCACTTGTGTAATCCACTGCTGTTTTGCCATGTCACTTGTAGTGGTTAACAACAGATACAGTTGACATTTGTCAGGAGTACACTACATACTTTTGTGTACCTTATGTTGTATGATGTTGCAATGACTGTATACTTACATCATGGCAGGTGTGTCACAGTCCTGTTTCTGTTTCAGGAGTCTGTTGAGGTAATCTATAGATACACAGCGGCAATGAAGCAGCACAGGACGCAGTACAGGATGCATGTCAGCACAGCAGAAATATGTCTTCAGCAAGGTACAGCACTATAAGTTTATGGCTCCATAGGTTCATACATGTGTATAAAAGGCTAACAAGGACAATGCTGGCATTCAGTGTACTCATGCAACCCTAATCTGTGAACAGGTCTGTTACCCTTGACAAGGGTTTTAGGAACTCACACATATACAAGTTGTGGTGATGAAGATGACTCATCTACAAATATCCTATGTCCAGTACAGACAGTTTCCCAACACTAGTTATGATTGCCGTGCTCTGCATCCCATTGTGTAACCTGCACATGATGTGTGCTTCACATGTATGGGGGGGGCCTGTTTCATGTAGGGTGCACTGTCTGTGTTACATACCTGTCTCTCCAGAATGTATTATGTATACCACAGTGATGTTGTAGGCATGTAGAACAGGTGAGGTGTGTGTTAGTCCTGTCATGGATATGCGGAAGGTACACAGTGGGAGCAAGACACACCCCCTCCAAAGCATTTATGGGACAGATTACACATGTATGGTCATGACATGGACTCCATAGAACATGTTATCGATGTTGTGTATTGGTGTACCATGGAAATTGTGTGGCTGCAACAGTTGTATGATATGCCTTTGTATTGACATAGCAAGGGTGCCATTGCACACAATGATAGCTGTGTTGACTGCCACATTCAGTATAGCAGTGACAGTCTGGGATTTACATCCCAAACCTGTTAGTGTAGGGTGTACAACAGTGAATGCATCCCCACATCTTACTGACCAGTAAGAGTCAAAGGCTACATTACACTCTATGTCCATAACTCCATGTGTAATGGCTCAACTGTATGCGGTGTGCATGGACTACAATACTTTTCAGGGGTGAATGATGTTCCAAAGGATAGTATTTGTGCAGTCGGCAGTTAGTCTTTGTCAGTGGCTCACAGTACAATTGACTGTGTCTTAGACCATCCTGGATAACCATTGGTTCTGTGTGGGGGTCAATGAGAGCTCCCATATGCAAGCACCTGATATTGTACTCATCAGAGTTCACTGACAGTGGCTTTGACTGCAGAG
>NC_056731.1:1068060992-1068063492 GCF_019279795.1 Protopterus annectens | reverse complement strand
GTGAATGCAGCAGTTGGCAGGACTATAGTTCAGAGATAACTTTGTGTGATGTAAGCAGTACACAGCCAATACATGGATAGGTACAGGTTGCATGGGTTGTCTGGCATCAAATATTTTACTATATGTATGTGAGTAGGAGTAAGGTGTCAAACCCTAGCCCCTAGGGTGACAGTGAATGTGCTATGCATTGTCTCTTAGCCAAAGTCAGGGCATACTGGGCACCCCTACATCTGCTGACAGGGACATCATCAGGGGGTTCCTCCTCCCTGTCCTGTGAGTGTGGCTATGGTGATGTAGGTACTGCTGGGGGGCTGTGTATCCCTTCTCTATGCTGATCCTGCTGCAGCTGTTTCAACAGGATCATATTGTGTATTATGTCACATACTGTGAACATCTCTGCACATGTGACTGGAGAGTACTGCTAGCTCCACAAGATATAGCGAGGCACTGAAGCCATGGCTTCAGAACCTCAGACACATGCACTATGATGTTCCTAGTCTGTGCATGTGCCCCATTATGGCGTTCTTCAGTGGGTGTGTGTGCATTTTTGATGGGTGTCATCATCCATGGTTCCAGTACATAGCCAACATCCCCCAGTAAATGGCCATGTGAGATGTCACCCCCTAGCAGACATGTGTTACAGCTGTGATGCATGCCAGATATGGGAGATGTCATAAATGCCAGGGCTGCCAATACATACATTCACGAATAATTCCCTGGACATTGCACATGACCTGATAGTTGATGGAGTCGTACTCCTTGCAGTTGACGTAGATTCTACCCTCCTCAATGGGTGGTGACTTGTTGTGTACATGAGTTCAATCTATGGCACACAGTACCTCAGGATAGTGTGCTATACGGTAGAAGTGCTGCATATTGCTGGCCTCACCTCAGGGCTGAGGGGAAAATAAATGTGCTCACTGGCATGTGGTAGCATGGCATCCAGGAACTGATGGAGCACCCTGAAAGCAGATGCCTCAGAGACCCCCATCATGTCCCCAGTTGGACTTTAGAAAGTACCTGTAGCTAGTATCCTAAGGGCTACACATACCTTTGCTTCCACTGGAATGGACTCCCCTCTGTTGGCTCTGGGTCTGAGTTGAAGGTGGCAGAACTCAGTGTGTTCTTTTAGTATGTGCCTATCCACCCTGTATCTCTCTACAACCTCCAGCTCATGTAGCTCCTGGAAGGTTACCCTGGGCCTGAACACTCTTCTCTTTCTCTGTCTAGGCTTATTGTCAGCAGCAACAGCAGCACTGACTTCAGCATCTAGCACATACAGATGTAACAGAGCTGCAGCAGTCCCTAGCATTCTCTCAGTTAAAATTCCCAAGTCTGTACTCCAATGGTGCAGAGTATGGGGGAAAAATCAGATTGTAGAGAGTATGCATACATTATAGTGCTCTGCTGTACGTGCTGACAGTGTGATTGGCAACCTATGATGCATTCCACCTGCCTAGTATATTGTTAACATCATTTAATGGCTCTAGTTTAAGTTAAACAGAAGTCAAATCTAATTAATATGTCACTGGGTTTTAGATATAATCAGCATTGTGACTTACTGGTCAAATGCGAACCCAGTAGGTAAACAAAACTTAGCAGTCAGTATACACACACCCCCCACAGACTTCCATGCTCAGCATGGAGGCAAGCTGTGCAAACACACTGAAACTAACTCCCCTTAGCTAAACAAAGCTTAGAAGTGAGTGCACATCCCCCCGCAAGGATACACTCAGAACTGCAGCACGTCACACAAACAGGCTGAAATAAGCTTAGAAGTCATAGGACACACCCTCCCCTGATGTCAGCTACCTCCTCTGTAAACAACAACATGGTTCTCTGCCTACACAAAGGGGATATATGGACTAGATTACCCCTTTGTGCTATTCAGTAACTCTACATCACTTGCATAGGGATCCATGTTCACAGCCTGGAAACTACACACTTCAAAAACCTACCACATTAGCAACAGCACCAGTGCACCATTGCCGATACTCCATGCAGAGTCCCGTAATACATTTCTGTCCCATAATAGGTTCATAGGTTCATAGGTTCATACTAGGCTATCTGCCCAAGGGCATTTATAAGCCTAGCCCATAGTTATGTGGCTTTCGCCACCCCTTTAGTTTGAATAAAAACTATGCCTATCATTTTGCTGTGCCTCTGTCAAGCAGTGACGCTGAAGTAATCCCTGGGGTATATCTGCAATCTCCCATCCATTGGTCAAGATTCCTCTTGAACAAGACCAGAGAGGTGCTCTGCCTCACATGTACCGGGATTTTGTTCCACAGCATAGGGAGTCTCTGGGTGATGAATCTGTCCCTCCAGCACGTTCTATTTATAACCGTGTCAAGGTTTAAGTCTCCCGCCCTTGTGGTTCTGAGGGATCTAGATTTTTGAGGTGAAGCATATTCATCAAATCTGGGTTTGACATGGCCTTATATGTCAGGCACAGGTCACCTCTGAGCAAGCGGTATGAGACTGAATAGAGCTGGAGTTC